>NC_048565.1:92305967-92523467 GCF_013265735.2 Oncorhynchus mykiss | reverse complement strand
ACACACACACACACACACACACACACACACACATATACACACAAAAAAGCACACTACACTCATGGAAAAGTCATATTTGAAATGTCTCTCCTCTACAGTTTGTCTCCTGATCTCACTCCCTCTCTCACACACAAACACACTTCACGCAGAGTGTATGTCTGGAACAACTTCCGTCGATTCTACTAGCCGCTGCTATACTGACTACCATGTGACTGATTCAGCCTATCACGATACAGAACCTTTTCAAAGTAAGATTATTAAGATTTTTAGACCTTTATCGTATTGTCCAATCATATCAGGACATAAAAAAATATACAATTATCAAATGTTATTGATGTTCGCTGTCTTTTAATTGTTGTTTTTATTTCTTTAATAACCTATTGTTCACCTAATACCTTTTCTGCACTGTTGGTTAGAGTCTGTAAGTCAGCATTTCACTGTGAGGTTTACCACACCTGTTGTATTCAGCATTTCACTGTAAGGTCTACTACACCTGTTGTATTCAGCATTTCACTGTGAGGTCTACCTACACCTGTTGTATTCAGCATTTCACTGTAAGGTCTACCTACACCTGTTGTATTCGGCATTTCACTGTAAGGTCTACTACACCTGTTGTATTCAGCATTTCACTGTGAGGTCTACTACACCTGTTGTATTCAGCATTTCACTGTAAGGTCTACCTACACCTGTTGTATTCAGCATTTCACTGTGAGCTCTACTACACCTGTTGTATTCAACATTTCACTGTGAGGTCTACTACACCTGTTGTATTCAGCATTTCACTGTAAAGTCTACCTACACCTGTTGTATTCGGTATTTCACTGTAAGGTCTACTACACCTGTTGTATTCAGCATTTCACTGTAAGGTCTACTACACCTGTTGTATTCAGCATTTCACTGTGAGGTCTACTACACATGTTGTATTCAGAATTTCACTGTAAGGTCTACTACACCTGTTGTATTCGGCATTTCACTGTGAGGTCTACTACACCTGTTGTATTCAGCATTTCACTGTAAAGTCTACCTACACCTGTTGTATTCGGTATTTCACTGTAAGGTCTACTACACCTGTTGTATTCAGCATTTCACTGTAAGGTCTACTACACCTGTTGTATTCAGCATTTCACTGTGAGGTCTACTACACATGTTGTATTCAGAATTTCACTGTAAGGTCTACTACACCTGTTGTATTCAGCATTTCACTGTAAGGTCTACTACACCTGTTGTATTCAGCATTTCACTGTGAGGTCTACTACACATGTTGTATTCAGAATTTCACTGTAAGGTCTACTACACCTGTTGTATTCAGCATTTCACTGTAAGGTCTACTACACCTGTTGTATTCAGCATTTCACTGTGAGGTCTACTACACCTGTTGTATTCAGCATTTCACTGTGAGGTCTACTACACCTGTTGTATTCAGCATTTCACTGTAAGGTCTACTACACCTGTTGTATTCAGCATTTCACTGTGAGGTCTACTACACCTGTTGTATTCAGCATTTTACTGTGAGGTCTACTACACCTGTTGTATTCAGCATTTCACTGTGAGGTCTACTACAGCTGTTGTATTCAGCATTTCACTGTGAGGTTCTACTACACCTGTTGTATTCAGCATTTCACTGTGAGGTCTACTACACCTGTTGTATTCAGCATTTCACTGTAAGGTCTACTACACCTGTTGTATTCAGCATTTCACTGTGAGGTCTACTACAACTGTTGTATTCAGCATTTCACTGTGAGGTCTACCTACACCTGTTATATTCGGTGCACGTGACAAATACACTTTGAGTTGATTTGATGATGCACACTAAAATACTGTTTTTAATTATAAAGGCTTTACTTCATTTTAGTAAGGAGAAATAAGAAGAGACGGTCTTTTCACCAGGTCTCCGTGTGTCTCTCAGTGTGTGATCATCACGAGGACGAGGAAGGTTCTGAGACAGATCTGGGTCTGTGTTCGCTGCTCCGCTCGGCACCTGAGGCGCCCCGGTGTCAGGAGAAACCCCAGAGCAGCCACATTCGTTTGTTGCAACATCTGTAACGCACAGACACAATTATTAATAACCCAAAGCCGGGCACGCTGATGTGCCACAGCGGTTTGATGAAGTGGAGAACCAACGCTCCCTGTGAGTGAGGCCACAGCGGTTTGATGAAGTGGAGAACCATCGCTCCCTGTGAGTCAGGCCACAGCGGTTTGATGAAGTGGAGAACCAACGCTCCCTGTGAGTCAGGCCACAGCGGTTTGATGAAGTGGAGAACCAACGCTCCCTGTGAGTCAGGCCAGCGGACCCAGCCAAGCACTGAGGACATGGGGCGGAGAGGACAGGTCGTATATCGGGATACATCCAGGTGGAGCTGAAGGTTCATAACATGACTATATGTAAATGTGGAAATAGATGACATCACGCTAATGAGCAGGCCCACGCAACTTCAAAGTGTCATGTTATTCCCATGCTGTTTCATCAAGCAGTTTCCTAATGTCATGTTATTCCCATGCTGTTTCCTAATGTCATGTTATTACCATGCTGTTTCCTAATGTCATGTTATTCCCATGCAGTTTCCTAATGTCATGTTATTCCCATTGCTGTTTCATCAAGCAGTTTCCTAATGTCATGTTATTCCCATTGCTGTTTCATCAAGCAGTTTCCTAATGTCATGTTGTTCCCATGCTGTTTCCTAATGTCATGTTATTCCCATTGCTGTTTCATCAAGCAGTTTCCTAATGTCATGTTATTCCCATTGCTGTTTCATCAAGCAGTTTCCTAATGTCATGTTATTCCCATGCTGTTTCCTAATGTCATGTTATTCCCATTGCTGTTTCATCAAGCAGTTTCCTAATGTCATGTTATTCCCATTGCTGTTTCATCAAGCAGTTTCCTAATGTCATGTTGTTCCCATGCTGTTTCCTAATGTCATGTTATTCCCATTGCTGTTTCATCAAGCAGTTTCCTAATGTCCTGGTATTCCCATGCTGTTTCATCAAGCTGTTTCCTAATGTCATGTTATTCCCATGCTGTTTCCTAATGTCATGTTATTCCCATGCTGTTTCATCAAGCTGTTTCCTAATGTCATGGTATTCCCATGCTGTTTCCTAATGTCATGGTATTCCCATGCTGTTTCCTAATGTCATGTTATTCCCATGCTGTTTCCTAATGTCATGTTATTCCCATGCTGTTTCCTAATGTCATGATATTCCTCATGCTGTTTCATCAAGCTGTTTCCTAATGTCATGTTATTCCCATGCTGTTTCCTAATGTCATGTTATTCCCATGTTGTTTCCTAATGTCATGTTATTCCCATGCTGTTTCCTAATGTCATGTTATTCCCATGCTGTTTCCTAATGTCATGTTATTCCCATGCTGTTTCATCAAGCAGTTTCCTAATGTCATGTTATTCCCATGCAGTTTCCTAATGTCATGTTATTCCCATGCAGTTTCCTAATGTCATGTTATCCCCATGCAGTTTCCTAATGTCATGTTATTCCCAAGCAGTTTCATCAAGCTGTTTCCTAATGTCATGTTATTCCCATGCAGTTTCCTAATGTCATGTTATTCCCATGCAGTTTCCTAATGTCATGTTATTCCCATGCTGTTTCCTAATGTCATGTTATTCCCATGCTGTTTCATCAAGCAGTTTCCTAATGTCATGTTATTCCCATGCAGTTTCCTAATGTCATGTTATTCCCATGCAGTTTCCTAATGTCATGTTATTCCCATGCAGTTTCCTAATGTCATGTTATTCCCAAGCAGTTTCATCAAGCTGTTTCCTAATGTCATGTTATTCCCATGCTGTTTCCTAATGTCATGTTATTCCCATGCTGTTTCCTAATGTCATGTTATTCCCATGCTGTTTCCTAATGTCATGCTATTCCCATGCTGTTTTATCAAGCAGTTTCCTAATGTCATGTTATTCCCAAGCAGTTTCATCAAGCTGTTTCCTAATGTCATGTTATTCTCATGCTGTTTCCTAATGTCATGTTATTCCCATGCTGTTTCCTAATGTCATGTTATTCCCATGCTGTTTCCTAATGTCATGTTATTCCCATGCTGTTTCCTAATGTCATGTTATTCCCATGCTGTTTCATCAAGCTGTTTCCTAATGTCATGGTATTCCCATGCTGTTTCCTAATGTCATGGTATTCCCATGCTGTTTCCTAATGTCATGTTATTCCCATGCTGTTTCCTAATGTCATGTTATTCCCATGCTGTTTCCTAATGTCATGTTATTCCTCATGCTGTTTCATCAAGCTGTTTCCTAATGTCATGTTATTCCCATGCTGTTTCCTAATGTCATGTTATTCCCATGTTGTTTCCTAATGTCATGTTATTCCCATGCTGTTTCCTAATGTCATGTTATTCCCATGCTGTTTCCTAATGTCATGTTATTCCCATGCTGTTTCATCAAGCAGTTTCCTAATGTCATGTTATTCCCATGCAGTTTCCTAATGTCATGTTATTCCCATGCAGTTTCCTAATGTCATGTTATTCCCATGCAGTTTCCTAATGTCATGTTATTCCCAAGCAGTTTCATCAAGCTGTTTCCTAATGTCATGTTATTCCCATGCAGTTTCCTAATGTCATGTTATTCCCATGCAGTTTCCTAATGTCATGTTATTCCCATGCTGTTTCCTAATGTCATGTTATTCCCATGCTGTTTCATCAAGCAGTTTCCTAATGTCATGTTATTCCCATGCAGTTTCCTAATGTCATGTTATTCCCATGCAGTTTCCTAATGTCATGTTATTCCCATGCAGTTTCCTAATGTCATGTTATTCCCAAGCAGTTTCATCAAGCTGTTTCCTAATGTCATGTTATTCCCATGCTGTTTCCTAATGTCATGTTATTCCCATGCTGTTTCCTAATGTCATGTTATTCCCATGCTGTTTCCTAATGTCATGTTATTCCCATGCTGTTTCATCAAGCAGTTTCCTAATGTCATGTTATTCCCAAGCAGTTTCATCAAGCTGTTTCCTAATGTCATGTTATTCCCATGCTGTTTCCTAATGTCATGTTATTCCCATGCTGTTTCCTAATGTCATGTTATTCCCATGCTGTTTCCTAATGTCATGTTATTCCCATGCTGTTTCCTAATGTCATGTTATTCCTCATGCTGTTTCATCAAGCAGTTTCCTAATGTCATGTTATTCTCAAGCAGTTTCATCAAGCTGTTTCCTAATGTCATGTTATTCCCATGCTGTTTCCTAATGTCATGTTATTCCCATGCTGTTTCCTAATGTCATGGTATTCCTCATGCTGTTTCCTAATGTCATGGTATTCCCATGCTGTTTCCTAATGTCATGGTATTCCCATGCTGTTTCCTAATGTCATGGTATTCCCATGCTGTTTCATCAAGCTGTTTCCTAATGTCATGTTATTCCCATGCTGTTTCCTAATGTCATGGTATTCCCATGCTGTTTCCTAATGTCATGGTATTCCTCATGCTGTTTCCTAATGTCATGGTATTCCCATGCTGTTTCCTAATGTCATGGTATTCCCATGCTGTTTCCTAATGTCATGGTATTCCCATGCTGTTTAATAAAGCAGTCTGCTAATGTTTTGAGAGGAAGGTAAACAACAAATATAACTTTTTCCTGTGGAAAGGGAAAGATTATAGTAATGGTAATGCTGCTGTAATGTGTGAATGAATGCTCAGTACTGTGGTGTGCAGGAGTCCCCCGTCCCCCCACAATATGACTGGAGGTCTGTCCCAGTGGGAGAGGCAGAAGGTGTCTGGGTAGGAGCCCCCTGGGAGCAGCAGGTGCTTTTTTTAAAGTGGCAGAACAAACCAGAGTGAACAAGGCATTACAACACGATTCCAGAGTTTGCCCCAAGGGTTTATTAGTTGGTATGTTAGTACCTAGGGAAAGACAGGAAAATGTGAACTCAGATATGCCAATCCACCGTCTCAGTATAACATTCTGCCATTAAAAAAAAGGTGAACAGAACAGCTTGTGGTACGTGTATTGGTTGTTTAAATCTGTGTGTAGTTCTGATGTAAGATGTAAGCGAGGATGGGGTTATGTTGAGCTATATTTTAAATTCAGCATCATTATGTCCCATATTCTTTATAATAAAGAAATATATATTGCAGGATGTTGGTGTATCCATGAAAAATAATCAGAATTAATTTAAACATAATAGTTTTGAAAACAGCTTGGTAAAGATAGTGGTCTCTTGGCACAAGCTGATACATAGGGACAGGGTAAGTTGAGCCGGCCTTGGGGTAAAGTGGGTGATGGTGTCCTGTGACAGAGGGTGACGGTGCTGGTAGGTCAAAGTTGAATTCATGGAATGGGTGTGTGGTACAGTGCATTATGAAAGTATTCAGACCCCTTGACTTTTTTCCACATGTTGTTACTTACCCCATGGCCATTGGCTCAACTTACCCCATGGCTATTGGCTCAACTTACCCCATGGTCATTGGCTCAACTTACCCCATGGCCATTGGCTCAATTTACCCCATGGTCATTGGCTCAACTTACCCCATGGTCATTGGCTCAATTTACCCCATGATCATTGGCTCAACTTACCCCATGGCCATTGGCTCAACTTACCCAAAGGCAAACATTTTGACTTTATTAGCCCACAGAGCAAAAAGGAGGCACTTGTGTGCTAGGTTTAGGACCTTATTAAAATGATCTACTTTGGTTTAGATACAAGCATCATGAAACCTAGAATACAATACATGAATTAGACATTGTGCAAATCTTGTTTTTTTGGACCTAACTTTCTTACCACTTTTTCCCCCATGTTTTTCTCTTCCTTTACAGACTCCATAAGAGGACATCCTCTTCCTATTTGGTCACATTATTTAATTGTGTGTATCGTTGCCTAGAAACAAGGGGTGGTTCAACTTAACCTTTGGCTCAATTAACCCCACCCCCTATTGTGATATCTTTATGCAGAGGTAGGAAACATGTACATGAAGCGAAGAGTTTGCCGATACTTCACATTATTTGTTATGTGACTTGAGTTTGTGAGGTGGCCTCGAGTCAATCTTACTAAAAACGCAACTCAACTTTTCTGATGGTAATTCATCATTAAAAAAAAAGGTGTCAGAGCGACAGACTGCCTTCCAAACGTCTGTTGAACACTTGTATCTATTTAAAGACGTGAACATCTGTTCTCCCACTCTCACCAAGTTATTCTTCTTACGTATCACGTAATGGGTTGAGAAATGTTCATTCAATCAGATCGCTAATTGCTAACTGGTGGAGTTTTTTTTTACGTTAGTTTATCACTTCTGCTCATGTTGACTTCGATACGTCAAGTAGGAACCTTGTAGGTGACAACGTGTCACCAGCTCAGTTCGGGTGCATAACTAATGATGTTTATACAAAGCCGAAGCTACGTTTCGAGTTCTAAACTGTGTCAAACGATGCTTCGTGCTAATCAAAATGCCAATCAAAATGCTAATAGCTATTTAGGTATTTTTACATGAGTGCAGTTGAGTGTATTTGTGAATAACAAGGGAAGCTAGGCTTCCCCCCCCAAAATGTACCAATAAAAAAAAAAGGAAAAAACATAAAATAATTTATCTTTCGTCTGTGTTTCATAATTTCCCTTCAATTCGCAAGAAGCTGAATAAGCATTCGAGTGAGCGATAAAGCACCCCTCTATCTATCTCTGTATGTGGAGGTAACCTGGCATCGTCCCTATGGTGAAGCACGTTGGTGGCAGCATCATGCTGTTGGGATGTTTTTCAGTAGCAGGGAGTGGGAGACTGGTCAGGATCGAGGGAAAGAGGAATGGAGCAAAGTATAGAGAGATCCTTTATTAAAATGAATGATGAAAATCTTCTCCAGGGTGAAGGTTGACGTTCCAACTGGACAACGACCCTAAGCACTCACCCAAGACAATGCAGGAGTGGCTTCTGGACAAGTCTCTGAATGTCCTTGAGCGGGCCGAGCCAGAGCACGGACTTGAACCCAATCGAACATCTCTGGAGGGACCTGAAAATAGCTGTGCAGCGACGCTTCCCATCCAACCTGACAGAGCTTGAGAGGATCTGCAGTGAAGAATGGGAGAAACTCCCCAAATACAGGTGTGCCAAGCTTGTAGCGTCATACCCAAGCTGTAATCGCTGCCAAAGGTGTTTCAGCAAACTATTGAGTAAAGTGTCTGAATACTTATGTAAATGTTCTATTTCTTTAGCAAAAAAAAACAAAAAACTGTTTTCGCTTTGTCATTATGAGGTATTGTGATATCATTATGGGGTATTGTGATGTCATTATGGGGTATTGTGATGTCATTATGGGGTATTGTGATGTCATTATGGGGTATTGTGATGTCATTATGGGGTATTGTGATGTCATTATGGGGTATTGTGATGTCATTATGGGGTATTGTGATGTCATTATGGGGTATTGTGATGTCATTATGGGGTATTGTGATGTCATTATGGGGTGTGTAGATTGATGAGGGAAAACATTTTTTTTAAATCCAATTTTAGAATAAGGCTGTAACCTAAAAAGAATACGGAAAATGTCAGAATACTTTCCGGAATGCACTGTATATATCACAGTGTCAAGGAACTAACAGGTGACAGAGCAAACACTGTATATATCACAGTGTCAAGGAAATAACAGGTGATAGAGCAAACACTGTATATATCACAGTGTCAAGGAAATAACAGGTGATAGAGCAAACACTGTATATATCACAGTGTCAAGGAACTAACAGGTGACAGAGCAAACAACACAAGTATCACAACACAAAGGTTTATAAAATGGCATTTTTTCCTATCTTGGCTTCCCCGGTGATATTACCCACGCACCACTACTGCACGAGTGCCACGGAGCGCATGTCCGTGAATATAAAGGCGAGGACACTAAAACAAATGATTGGTTTGAGAAATACTTCACTGCAGTTTTATCACCAAGTGAAGAAGAAGAAGAGAAGATGAAGTGTCAGCGATGACAAACCGGGGGCACAAAGTCAAGTGTTTGTGACGCACGCCTGTAATTAAAACAATATTGCTCGTTAACCATGTTTCTACTGTGTATGACGCGGCCCAATTAAACGTACACACCCCAGTAATGTGAAATAAATGAATAGACTAATGACCAAAGCGTTTGGTAGGAGAAAAATCTTCATCTAATTTAACCCGCTGTGTTTTGTTTGATTCTCCTTCCTGTTTCCTTGTTGAAGTGCATTAACACAAACTAGTCGGCGAGCATAAAGGAACATTTACTGGATGATGTAAATTACCAAAGAGATGAATTATCCCGGGGGTGAATCACTTCATGAATGTGTGTTGTGTGACTTAAACCACAATTCAATATCTTCTTCTTTATCTATGTCCACGGGAAATGGTGCCTTTTGAGTCCATCATGTTGTAACATGCGGAAGGGAGGTAACCGGTTGGTTACAGTAGAGTTATACCTCGAGGAGAGGAGTCTGGGTAGGTAACCGGTTGATTACAGTAGAGTTATACCTGGAGGAGAGCAGTCTGGGTAGGTAACAGGTTGATTACAGTAGAGTTATACCTGGAGGAGAGCAGTCTGGGTAGGTAACAGGTTGATTACAGTAGAGTTATACCTGGAGGAGAGCAGTCTGGGTAGGTAACAGGTTGACTACAGTAGAGTTATACCTGGAGGAGAGCAGTCTGGGTAGGTAACAGGTTTACTACAGTAGAGTTATACCTGGAGGAGAGCAGTCTGGGTAGGTAACAGGTTTACTACAGTAGAGTTATACCTGGAGGAGAGCAGTCTGGGTAGGTAACAGAGTTACAGTAGAGTTATACCTGGAGGAGAGCAGTCTGGGTAGGTAACAGGGTTACAGTAGAGTTATACCTGGAGGAGAGCAGTCTGGGTAGGTAACAGGTTTACTACAGTAGAGTTATACCTGGAGGAGAGCAGTCTGGGTAGGTAACAGGTTGACTACAGTAGAGTTATACCTGGAGGAGAGCAGTCTGGGTAAGTAACAGGTTGACTACAGTAGAGTTATACCTGGAGGAGAGCAGTCTGGGTAGGTAACAGAGTTACAGTAGAGTTATACCTGGAGGAGAGCAGTCTGGGTAGGTAACAGAGTTACAGTAGAGTTATACCTGGAGGAGAGCAGTCTGGGTAGGTAACAGAGTTACAGTAGAGTTATACCTGGAGGAGAGCAGTCTTGGTAGATAACAGAGTTACAGTAGAGTTATACCCGGAGGAGAGCAGTCTGGGTAGGTAACAGGTTGACTACAGTAGAGTTATACCTGGAGGAGAGCAGTCTGGGTAGTTAACAGGGTTACAGTAGAGTTATACCTGGAGGAGATCAGTCTGGGTAGGTAACAGGGTTACAGTAGAGTTATACCTGGAGGAGATCAGTCTGGGTAGGTAACAGGGTTACAGTAGAGTTATACCTGGAGGAGAGCAGTCTGGGTAGGTAACAGGTTGACTACAGTAGAGTTATACCTGGAGGAGAGCAGTCTGGGTAGGTAACAGGTTGGTTACAGTAGAGTTATACCTGGAGGAGAGCAGTCTGGGTAGATAACAGGCTGGTTACAGTAGAGTTAAACCTGGAGGAGAGCAGTCTGGGTAGGTAACAGGTTGACTACAGTAGAGTTATACCTGGAGGAGAGCAGTCTGGGTAGGTAACAGGTTTACTACAGTAGAGTTATACCTGAGTTTTGTCATAGGCAAATAGTTATTGCCTGAATAGTTCATTGTGAATATATCTGCATCTTCATGTTGATGCGAAGTTTGTAATTTTTTTACCAAGTGTTTTGGCCAATTCGTCCTGCACCAATTCATATTGTAAATGAAAGCCTCTAAGAGAGACGCGCATCACAACATCCTGTCTGTCTCCTCACTGTCCCGCCTGCCGCCTCGACTTCTGATCACACTGAGTTTAACCCCTTTACCTTTTTGGTCATGTTTTGACACATTCTGTTAGAAACGGTTGCGTTCTGTTTCATTGTGACACGCCAGAGCCTGCATTATAACGGATCATGTCTACACCACACTGTACACAGCTTCAATCTACACTCCTTTTTAATCACCCTGAACGTGTCTGATTCAATCGGCAGCCGATTGGTTGAAGTCCCTCTACTGTGTACATACAGGAAACCTCAGTTTCTCCCTTTACAGCGTTTGTCACGGATAGTTACTCCTTTATCTGGTCTATCCACTGGTTACACAAGAAGCATCAGGTAGTGGAGAGAGAGAGAGACAGAGAGAGAGACAGAGAGGGAGAGAGAGAGGTAGAGAGAGAGGGAGAGGGGTAGAGAGAGAGAGAGGTAGAGAGAGAGGGGTAGAGAGAGAGAGAGAGAGAGGTAGAGAGAGAGAGAGAGAGAGAGGTAGAGAGAGAGGGAGAGGGGTAGAGAGAGAGAGAGAGGTAGAGAGAGAGGGGTAGAGAGAGAGAGAGAGAGAGAGGTAGAGAGAGAGGGAGAGGGGTAGAGAGAGAGAGAGAGGTAGAGAGAGAGGGGTAGAGAGAGAGAGAGAGAGAGAGAGAGAGAGAGAGAGAGAGAGAGAAAAAATAAAGAACCACATCTGTGATGCAGTGAGACACTTGGTCAACAATCAATCAAAGTAAGGGCTGAAATGAATGAGCTAAATTATTTCCCAGCATGACACCACACACAAGAATAACTAGATCGACTAACAGGACAATTCAATTCTATCTGCATAGCGTTCTATGTGCATAGCGTTCATAATCATAACTATCAAGATGATGGCATGTGTCTGTGTATCTGTTTACGATGTCCCGCCTTTCATTGGGTAGGCCTCTCTTTCAGGGGATTGGAGAATTCACCAGCCAACAGGGGAGAGCCAATCATCACTGGTGGTGAAGAAGGTAACATTTTGAGCTAGAGACGTGAGAATACCAGATATTCTGATGGCTGATCTTTAAAATGCATCTTCTTTGTTTTATCTGTTTAATTCATTAACCAATGTTTATTTATTTATTTCTTTAACAAAAGACTCAAAGCGTTGATTTGACCATGTACTTTACTTACTAAAATAAATCAGCTAATTTACACTAAAAATAAATAATAGTATGTTATGCTCTCTCAGACAGTTCCTGTGTAAGGCAGTCAGTACAGAGGATGTTGAAACAGCTGGCACAGCGGAGTAGCTAGGTGCCATGTAAATAGTGTAGAGTGGTTTTTACTATCAGTCTGACATAGCAGCTTTATATAATCGGTTAATGCTCTGCACAGCTGTTCTGGTGCTTGCACGGGGTTTCATGTAAAGGCTGTGCAGTGTGAGGTCGTAGCGGCTAAATACAATTACACACGATGTTCCAGAACCTTCTCCTTTATTAAAGCAGAGAATATCTTGACCTACAGTTGGCAATTACAATCACTGAAAAAGTAAACTCTGACCCTGAAATTATACCACTGGAACCAAAATAGCTTTCCCCCTCTCCCCATCGACCAGCAGGTAGACAATATCCAGAACATGTTCTGGACCGGAGACGCCAGGAACTTCAACCGTAATGACTCCTCACCTTGACTCGCGGCCAAAACCCACGTCAACATCTGCTCTTTCTACAGGCTGCGGTCCCCGTCTTTCACTGGAACACGCTCCCTTTAGTCCGTCTGGAAACGCAACGCGACTCAAAGTGGTTCACGGTCGAGTTTCCCCTTGGACTGTTAGTGCTTTACATATGGACTGTTTACGTAGGGGCTGTTTACATAGGGGCTGTTTACGTAGGGGCTGTTTACGTAGGGCTGTTTACGTAGGGGCTGTTTACGTAGGGGCTGTTTACATAGGGCTGTTTACGTAGGGGCTGTTTACATAGGGTCTGTTTACGTAGGGGCTGTTTACGTAGGGCTGTTTACATAGGGCTGTTTACGTAGGGGCTGTTTACGTAGGGGCTGTTTACGTAGGGCTATTTACATAGGGCTGTTTACATAGGGCTGTTTACATAGGGCTGTTTACATAGGGGCTGTTTACATAGGGGCTGTTTACGTAGGGGCTGTTTACATAGGGTCTGTTTACGTAGGGGCTGTTTACGTAGGGCTGTTTACATAGGGCTGTTTACATAGGGGCTGTTTACGTAGGGGCTGTTTACGTAGGGGCTGTTTACGTAGGGGCTGTTTACATAGGGTCTGTTTACGTAGGGGCTGTTTACGTAGGGCTGTTTACATAGGGCTGTTTACGTAGAGCTGTTTACATAGGGGCTGTTTACATAGGGCTGTTTACGTAGGGCTGTTTACATAGGGCTGTTTACATAGGGGCTGTTTACATAGGGCTGTTTACATAGGGGCTGTTTACATAGGGCTGTTTAAATAGGGCTGTTTACGTAGGGGCTGTTTACGTAGGGGCTGTTTACGTAGGGCTGTTTACATAGGGGCTGTTTACATAGGGCTGTTTACGTAGGGCTGTTTACATAGGGCTGTTTACATAGGGGCTGTTTACATAGGGCTGTTTAAATAGGGCTGTTTACGTAGGGGCTGTTTACGTAGGGGCTGTTTACGTAGGGCTGTTTACATAGGGCTGTTTACATAGGGGCTGTTTACGTAGGGGCTGTTTACGTAGGGCTGTTTACGTAGGGCTGTTTACGTAGAGCTGTTTACATAGGGGCTGTTTACATAGGGCTGTTTACGTAGGGCTGTTTACATAGGGCTGTTTACATAGGGGCTGTTTACATAGGGCTGTTTACATAGGGGCTGTTTACATAGGGCTGTTTAAATAGGGCTGTTTACGTAGGGGCTGTTTACGTAGGGGCTGTTTACGTAGGGCTGTTTACATAGGGCTGTTTAAATAGCCCTACGTAAACAGGGGGTTACTTAGGGGCTGTTTACGTAGGGCGGTTTACGTAGGGGCTGTTTACGTAGGGCTGTTTACATAGGGGCGGTTTACGTAGGGTTGTTAACATAGGGGCTGTTTACATAGGGCTGTTTACGTAGGGGCTGTTTACGTAGGGCTGTTTACATAGGGGCTGTTTACATAGGGCTGTTTACGTAGGGCTGTTTACATAGGGCTGTTTACATAGGGGCTGTTTACATAGGGCTGTTTAAATAGCCCTACGTAAACAGGGGGTTACTTAGGGGCTGTTTACGTAGGGCTGTTTACGTAGGGGCTGTTTACGTAGGGCTGTTTACATAGGGGCGGTTTACGTAGGGTTGTTAACATAGGGGCTGTTTACATAGGGCTGTTTACATAGGGGCTGTTTACGTAGGGGCTGTTTATGTAGGGCTGTTTACATAGGGCTGGTAACTTAGGGCTGTTTACGTAGGGCTGTTTACGTAGGGCTGTTTACATAGGGCTGGTTACGTAGGGCTGTTTACATAGGGCTGTTTACGTAGGGCTGTTTATGTAGGACTGTTTACGTAGGGCTGTTTACGTAGGACTGTTTACTTAGGGCTGTTAATGTAGGGCTGTTTACGTAGGGTCTGTTTACATAGGGCTGTTTACATAGGGCTGTTTACATAGGGCTGTTTACGTAGGGTCTGTTTACATAGGGCTGTTTACATAGGGGCTGTTTACATAGGGGCTATTTACATAGGGGCTGTTAACATAGGGCTGTTTACATAGGGCTGTTTACATAGGGCTGTTTACGTAGGGCTGTTTACGTAGGGCTGTTTACGTAGGGCTGTTTACGTAGGGCTGTTTACGTAGGGCTGTTTACGTAGGGCTGTTTACGTAGGGCTGTTAATGTAGGGCTGTTAATGTAGGGCTGTTTACGTAGGGCTGTTTACGTAGGGGCTGTTTACGTAGGGGCTGTTTACGTAGGGGCTGTTTACGTAGGGGCTGTTTACGTAGGGCTGTTTACTTAGGGGCTGTTTACGTAGGGCTGTTTACGTAGGGGCTGTTTACGTAGGGCTGTTTACATAGGGCTGTTTACGTAGGGCTGTTTACATAGGGCTGTTTACGTAGGGCTGTTTACATAGGGTTGTTTACGTAGGGGCAAGTTTACGTAGGGCTGTTTATATAGGGGCTGTTTACCTAGGGGCTGTTTACGTAGGGTCTGTTTACGTAGGGCTGTTTACATAGGGGCTGTTTACGTAGGGCTGTTTACATAGGGCTGTTTACGTAGGGCTGTTTACATAGGGCTGTTTACATAGGGGCTGTTTACATAGGGCTGTTTACATAGGGCTGTTTACGTAGGGCTGTTTACATAGGGCTGTTTACGTAGGACTGTTCACGTAGGGGCTGTTTACGTAGGGGCTGTTTACGTAGGGGCTGTTTACGTAGGGCTATTTACATAGGGCTGTTTACATAGGGCTGTTTACATAGGGCTGTTTACATAGGGGCTGTTTACATAGGGGCTGTTTACCTAGGGGCTGTTTACATAGGGTCTGTTTACGTAGGGGCTGTTTACGTAGGGCTGTTTACATAGGGCTGTTTACATAGGGGCTGTTTACGTAGGGGCTGTTTACGTAGGGGCTGTTTACGTAGGGGCTGTTTACATAGGGTCTGTTTACGTAGGGGCTGTTTACGTAGGGCTGTTTACGTAGGGCTGTTTACGTAGAGCTGTTTACATAGGGGCTGTTTACATAGGGCTGTTTACGTAGGGCTGTTTACATAGGGCTGTTTACATAGGGGCTGTTTACATAGGGCTGTTTACATAGGGGCTGTTTACATAGGGCTGTTTAAATAGGGCTGTTTACGTAGGGGCTGTTTACGTAGGGGCTGTTTACGTAGGGCTGTTTACATAGGGGCTGTTTACATAGGGCTGTTTACGTAGGGCTGTTTACATAGGGCTGTTTACATAGGGGCTGTTTACATAGGGCTGTTTAAATAGGGCTGTTTACGTAGGGGCTGTTTACGTAGGGGCTGTTTACGTAGGGCTGTTTACATAGGGCTGTTTACATAGGGGCTGTTTACGTAGGGGCTGTTTACGTAGGGCTGTTTACGTAGGGCTGTTTACGTAGAGCTGTTTACATAGGGGCTGTTTACATAGGGCTGTTTACGTAGGGCTGTTTACATAGGGCTGTTTACATAGGGGCTGTTTACATAGGGCTGTTTACATAGGGGCTGTTTACATAGGGCTGTTTAAATAGGGCTGTTTACGTAGGGGCTGTTTACGCAGGGGCTGTTTACGTAGGGCTGTTTACATAGGGGCTGTTTACATAGGGCTGTTTACATAGGGCTGTTTACGTAGGGCTGTTTACATAGGGCTGTTTACGTAGGACTGTTCACGTAGGGGCTGTTTACGTAATGGCTGTTTACGTAGGGGCTGTTTACGTAGGGCTATTTACATAGGGCTGTTTACATAGGGCTGTTTACATAGGGCTGTTTACATAGGGGCTGTTTACATAGGGGCTGTTTACGTAGGGGCTGTTTACATAGGGTCTGTTTACGTAGGGGCTGTTTACGTAGGGGCTGTTTACGTAGGGGCTGTTTACATAGGGGCTGTTTACGCAGGGCTGTTTACGTAGGGGCTGTTCACGTAGGGGCTGTTTACGTAGGGCTGTGTACGTAGGGGCTGTTTACATAGGGCTGTTTACATAGGGCTGTTTACATAGGGGCTGTTTACGTAGGGGCTGTTTACGTAGGGGCTGTTTACGTAGGGGCTGTTTACGTAGGGGCTGTTTACGTAGGGGCCAGCCAAACTTACTGGCTTTTTGTTTGGTTCCTTTTTTGGATGGGGATCCTGTAGCAAACTTTCAGAAATCCACTGTGTTATACAGCTAGCAGGGCTCATTACCACAGTAGATATGGGTTCTGTATTACTGTACTGAGATTCAAGCTCGCTGAGGTAAAACGCAGACTACCCACTGACGTTCTCACAGTTTAATATAATAACAATAAACAGGATGTCAAGTTTGTAGTTAAATGTGTTTTTCTCGTTCTTTGGGGAAAATAACTCACTGAAGTTAAAAAAATATGGTAGAATTTAATATTTTGGTCTTTGGTTTATTCGTTCTACCTACGTTGATTTAATTGTTACAGCCATAAGGTCTGCTGTGTAGAACGATCTATATCTCTGTGTTAGCCTGGAGTATCTCACCTTATCGACTCCTCCTGTTATAGTCACCATCATGGATCTATATCTCTGTGTCAGTCTAGAGTATCTCACCTTATCGACTACTCCTGTCACAGTCACCATCATGGATCTATATCTCTGTGTCATCCTGGAGTATCTCACCTTATCGACTACTCCTGTTATAGTCACCATCATGGATCTATATCTCTGTGTCAGCCTGGAGTATCTCACCTTATCGACTCCTCCTGTTATAGTCACCATCATGGATCTATATCTCTGTGTCAGCCTGGAGTATCTCACCTTATCGACTCCTCCTGTTATAGTCACCATCATGGGTCTATGTCTCTGTGTCAGTCTAGAGTATCTCACCTTATCGACTCCTCCTGTTATAGTCACCATCATGGGTCTATGTCTCTGTGTCAGTCTAGAGTATCTCACCTTATCGACTACTCCTGTTATAGTCAGCATCATGGATCTATATCTCTGTGTCAACCTGGAGTATCTCACCTTATCGACTCCTCCTGTTATAGTCACCATCATGGATCTATATCTCTGTGTCAGCCTGGAGTATCTCACCTTATCGACTCCTCCTGTTACAGTCACCATCATGGATCTATATCTCTGTGTCATCCTGGAGTATCTCACCTTATCGACTACTCCTGTTATAGTCACCATCATGGATCTATATCTCTGTGTCAGCCTGGAGTATCTCACCTTATCGACTCCTCCTGTTATAGTCACCATCATGGATCTATATCTCTGTGTCAGCCTGGAGTATCTCACCTCATCAACTCCTGTTATAGTCACCATCATGGATCTATATCTCTGTGTCAGCCTGGAGTATCTCACCTTATCGACTCCTCCTGTTATCAGTTGATGACAGGCATCCTTGGTGAAGTCCATATCGTCCACATAGAGTCCTAATGATCTGGTTTTACTACAGGGGACAGATCAGCACCTTTATTCCTGTACTACCAGGGGACAGATCAACACCTTTACTACCAGGGGACAGATCAACACCTTTATTCCTGTACTACCAGGGGACAGATCAACACCTTTACTACCAGGGGACAGATCAACACCTTTATTCCTTTACTACCAGGGGACAGATCAACACCTTTATTACCAGGGGACAGATCAACACCTTTATTCCTTTACTACCAGGGGACAGATAAACACATTTATTACAGGGGACAGATCAACACCTTTATTACCAGGGGACAGATCAACACCTTTATTCCTGTACTACCAGGGGACAGATCATCACCATTATTCCTGTACTACCAGGGGACAGATCAACACCTTTACTACCAGGGGACAGATCAACACCTTTATTCCTTTACTACCAGGGGACAGATCACCACCTTTACTACCAGGGGACAGATCAACACCTTTATTCCTTTATTACCAGGGGACAGATCAACACCTTTATTCCTGTACTACCAGGGGACAGATCAACACCTTTACTACCAGGGGACAGATCAACACCTTTACTACCAGGGGACAGATCAACACCTTTATTCCTGTACTACCAGGGGACAGATCATCACCTTTATTCCTGTACTACCAGGGGACAGATCATCACCTTTATTCCTTTACTACTCTCTGTCTCTCTCTCTCTCTGTCTCTCTCTCAATTCAATTCAATTCAATTCAAGGGCTTTATTGGCATGGGAAACATGTGTTAACATTGCCAAAGCAAGTGAGGTAGACAACATACAAAGTTAATATATAAAGTGAAAAACAACAAAAATTAACAGTAAACATTACACATACAGAGGTTTCAAAACAGTAAAGACATTACAAATGTCTCTCTCTCTGTCTCTCTCTCTCTCTCTCTCTCTCTGTCTCTCTCTCTCTCTCTCTCTCTCTCTCTCTCTCTCTCTCTCTCTCTCTCTCTCTCTCTCTCTCTCTCTCTCTCTCTCTCTCCGTCTTCATCTGTCACACCTTGCAGACATTATTCACTACATAAGCAGGAAATAAAATTAAATTGATTAGGTCACTTTTTAACACCCAGAGGTCAAATAACGTTTCTTGCTCCTTTTCACAGCGATCCGTATTTTGCTGTTTCAGTAATATAAACAAACATTTGTTAATTGAAAATATCTATGTTGTTTTCCCGTGTAGTGGATGTGTGTAAACATCATTAGCTTCCTGAACTTGTTCAGTGAAGTAAAACTCCAACCCTAATTAAAAAGCTTTTCAGTTTTAACCCTGTGTGGTCTGATAACAGAGGAGGGTGGGGGTAGTGGGTTAGTTCTGGGGGGCAGTAACATATCATGGCTTGTCAGGGCGGGGCACTGAGAGGTCAACAGACTCTGGTGGGGCACTGAGAGGTCAACAGACTCTGGTGGGAAACTGAGAGGTCAACAGACTCTGGTGGGAGGGGGCACTGAGAGGTCAACAGACTCTGGTGGGGCACTGAGAGGTCAACAGACTCTGGTGGGAGGGGGCACTGAGAGGTCAACAGACTCTGGTGGGGCACTGAGAGGTCAACAGACTCTGGTGGGGCACTGAGAGGTCAACAGACTCTGATGGGGCACTGAGAGGTCAACAGACTCTGGTGGGGCACTGAGAGGTCAACAGACTCTGGGGAGGCACTGAGAGGTCAACAGACTCTGGCGGGGCACTGAGAGGTCAACAGACTCTGGTGGGGCACTGAGAGGTCAACAGACTCTGGTGGGAAACTGAGAGGTCAACAGACTCTGGTGGGAGGGGGCACTGAGAGGTCAACAGACTCTGGTGGGGCACTGGGAGGTCAACAGACTCTGATGGGGCACTGAGAGGTCAACAGACTCTGGTGGGGCACTGAGAGGTCAACAGACTCTGGGGAGGCACTGAGAGGTCAACAGACTCTGGTGGGGAACTGAGAGGTCAACAGACTCTGGGGGGGCACTGAGAGGTCAACAGACTCTGGTGGGGCACTGAGAGGTCAACAGACTCTGGAGGGGGGCACTGAGAGGGAAGGGGGAGAGAAGGAAGGGGGGGAGAGGGAAGATTGAGAAAGGGAAAGGGAGAGGGAAGGGGAGCGGTAAGGGTAGAGGGAAGGGGGAGAGATGGAAGGGGGGGAAAGGGAAGGGGAGAGGGAAGGGGGAGAGATGGATGGGGGAGGGAACGGGAGAGGAGAGGGAAGGGGAGAGGGAATGGTGAGAGAGAAGGGGACAGAGGGAAGGGGGAGAGAGGGAAGGGAGAGAGGGAAGGGGAGAGAGGGAAGGGGGAGAGTGGGAAGGGGGAGGGAAGGGGAGAGAGGGAAGGGGGAGGGAAGGGGAGAGAGGGAAGGGGGAGAGGGAAGGGAGAGAGGGAAAGGGGGGAAGGAAGGGGAGAGATGGAAGGGGAGAGGAGAGGGAAGGGAGAGGGAAGGGGGAGAGATGGAAGGGGGAGAAAGGGAAGGGGAGAGGGAAGGGGGAGAGATGGATGGGGGAGGGAACGGGAGAGGAGAGGGAAGGGGAGAGGGAATGGTGAGAGAGAAGGGGACAGAGGGAAGGGGGAGAGAGGGAAGGGAGAGAGGGAAGGGGAGAGAGGGAAGGGGGAGAGTGGGAAGGGGGAGGGAAGGGGAGAGAGGGAAGGGGGAGGGAAGGGGAGAGAGGGAAGGGGGAGAGGGAAGGGAGAGAGGGAAGGGGGGAAGGAAGGGGAGAGAGGGAAGGGGAGAGAGGGAAGGGGGAGAGTGGGAATTGGGGAGAGGGAATGGGGAGAGAGGGAAGGGGGAGAGAGGGAAGGGGTTGAGAGGGAAGGGGAGAGAGGGAAGGGGGAGAGTGGGAAGGGGGAGGGAAGGGGAGAGAGGGAAGGGGGTGAGAGGGAAGGTGGGAGAGAGGGAAGGGGGAGAGGGAAGGGGGAGAGGGGGACGGGGTGAGAGGGAAGGGGGAGAGGGAAGGGGAGAGAGGGAAGGGGGAGAGAGGGAAGGGGGAGAGGCAAGGGGTTGAGAGGGAAGGGGGAGAGAGGGAAGGGGGAGAGGCAAGGGGTTGAGAGGAAAGGGGTGAGAGGGGAGGGGGTGAGAGGGAAGGGGGAGAGAGGGAAGGGGGTGAGAGGGAATGGGGTGAGAGGGAAGGGGGAGAGGGAAGGGGGAGAGGGAAGGGGGAGAGAGGGAAGGGGGTGGATGTCAATCAAGCAGTGTGTCTAGCATCATTACAGGTTTCCAGTGAAGCAGAAAAACAGCGTGATAAACAGGTCCCTCCACCTCCATCAGGCCATTCATCCTCACACACACACACACACACACACACCGCGGCACGGTGCGCGGGGTAGTGAAGGAGCCTGCTCCTTCTGGCCTGGCTGTGCATCAAATCCCCCATCCAGCTGGCTGACCCTATTACTGCAACATGATGGGCTCTCCTGTCACTCTGGACCGCCGGCCGCAACAGTCGGCCGCGCCCAATCACTCTTCCCGACAGGTAAGCCCCGAGATCATTTATTTTTGTATCTGGCCACGGTCTGCTGGCAGTCAAGGGCCGTCTTTTAGCACGGCCGCCGGTCAGTACCACAGCGAAGGGCAGCAGCAGGGCTCCAGCAGGGTGCTTCACGTGTCTTCAGATCAACTCAGATATGTGACAGCTCAGAAAACAAGAGAGTGGAAACCTTATGTTGCAATACTTCCTTGAGCTCCCTCTATATTCTCCACAGCTCCCTCTATATTCTCCACATGCTCCCTCTATATTCTCCACTGCTCCCTCTATATTCTCCACAGCTCCCTCTATATTCTCCACAGCTCCCTCTATAATCTCCACATGCTCTCTCTATATTCTCCACAGCTACCTCTGTATTCTCCACATGCTCCCTCTATATTATACACAGCTCCCTCTATATTCTCCACATGCTCCCTCTATATTCTCCACAGCTCCCTCTATAATCTCCACATGCTCTCTCTATATTCTCCACAGCCACCTCTGTATTCTCCACATGCTCCCTCTATAATCTCCACATGCTCCCTCTATTCTCCACAGCTCTCTGTATATTCTCCACATCTCCCTCTATATTCTCCACAACTCTCTCTATATTCTCCACAGCTCTCTCTATATTCTCCACAGCTCCCTCTATATTCTCCACAGCTCTCTCTATATTCTCCACAGCTCCCTCTATATTCTCCACAGCTCCCTCTATATTCTCCACAGCTCTCTCTATATTCTCCACAGCTCCCTCTATAATCTCCACATGCTCTCTCTATATTCTCCACATGCTCCCTCTATTCTCCACAGCTCTCTGTATATTCTCCACATCTCCCTCTATATTCTCCACAGCTCCCTCTATATTCTCCACAACTCTCTCTATATTCTCCACAGCTCCCTCTATATTCTCCACAGCTCTCTCTATATTCTCCACAGCTCCCTCTATATTCTCCACAGCTCTCTCTATATTCTCCACAGCTCCCTCTATATTCTCCACAGCTCTCTCTATATTCTCCACAGCTCCCTCTATATTCTCCACAGCTCCCTCTATATTCTCCACAGCTCTCTCTATATTCTCCACAGCTCCCTCTATATTCTCCACAGCTCTCTCTATATTCTCCACAGCTCCCTCTATATTCTCCACAGCTCCCTCTATATTCTCCACAGCTCTCTCTATATTCTCCACAGCTCCCTCTATAGTCTCCACAGCTCCCTCCCTTTATATTCTCCACATATCTATCTTTTTGTTCAGTATAAAATAATCTATGATCTAACCCTACTATATCTATAAACATCTACCCACTATCCTCTTCCACTGGTCAGGTCCCTCCCCCTATCCTCTACACCTGGGCAGGTAACTCCTCCTGTCCTCTTCCCCTGGTCAGGTCCCTCCCTATATCCTCTTCCTCGGGGCAGGTCCCTCTCCCTTCCTCTTCCCCTATGCAGGTCCCTCCCCCTATCCTCTTCCTCTGGTCAAGTCCCTCCCACTATCCTCTTCCCCTGGGCAGGTCCCTCCCCCTATCAACTTCCCCTGGGCAGGTCCCTCCCCCTATCCTCTTCCCCTGGTCAGGTCCCTCCCCCTATCCTCTTCACGTGGTCAGGTCCGTCCCCCTATCCTCTTCCCCTAGTCAGGTCCCTCCCCCTATCCTCTTCCCCTGGTCAGGTCCCTCCTCCTATCCTCTTCCCCTGGTCAGGTCCCTCCCCCTATCCTCTTCCCCTGGTTAGGTCCCTCCCCCTATCCTCTTCCCCTGGTCAGGTCCCTCCCCCTATCCTCTTCCCCTGGTCAGGTCCCTCCCCCTATCCTCTTCCCCTGGTTAGTTCCCTCTCCCTATCCTTGTTTTTACGGCCAAATACAATTTTGAGGGTTTGGATAGTGTTGGATATTGACCCTGGTCAGGTCCCTCCCCCTATCCTCTTCCCGTGGTCAGGTCCCTCCCCCTATCATCGTCCCCTGGTCAGGTCACTCCCCCTATCCTCTTCCCTTGGGCAGGTCCCTCCCCCTATCCTCTTCCCTTGGGCAGGTCCCTCCCCCTATCCTCTTCCCCTGGTCAGGTCCCTCCCGGCATCCTCTTCCCCTGGGCAGGTCCCTCCACCTATCCTGTCCCCTGGTCAGGTTCCTCCCCCTATCCTCTTCCCCTGGTCAGGTCCCTCCCAATATCCTCTTCCCCTGGGCAGGTCCCTCCCCCTATCCTTGGATAGTGTTGGATATTGACCCTGGTCAGGTCCCTTCCCCTATCCTCTTCCCCTGGGCAGGTCCCTCCCCCTATCCTCTTCCCCTGGTCAGGTCCCTCCCCCTATCCTCTTCCCTTGGTCAGGTTCCTCCCCCTATCCTCTTCCCCTGGGCAGGTCCCTCCCCCTATCCTCTTCCCCTGGGCAGGTCCCTCCCCCTATCCTCTTCCCTTGGGCAGGTCGCTCCCCCTATCCTCTTCCCCTGGTCAGGTCCTTCCCCCTATCCTCTTCCCCTGGTCAGGTTCCTCCCCCTATCCTCTTCCCCTGGGCAGGTCACTCCCCCTATCCTCTTCCCCTGGGCAGGTCCCTCCCCCTATCCTCTTCCCCTGGGCAGGTCCCTCCCCCTATCCTCTTCCCTTGGTCAGGTCCCTCCCCCTTTCATTTGATAGTGTTGGACATTGACCCTAGTCAGGTCCCTCCCCCTATCATCTTCCCCTGGGCAGGTCACTCCCCTTATCCTCTTCCCCTGGGCAGGTCCCTCCCCCTATCCTCTTCCCCTGGGCAGGTCCCTCCCCCTATCCTCTTCCCTTGGGCTGGTCCCTCCCCCTATCCTCTTCCCTTGGTCAGGTCCCTCCCCCTATCCTCTTCCCCTAGGGCAGGTACCTCCCACTATCCTTGGATAGTGTTGGATATTGACCCTGAGCAGGTCCCTCCCCCTATCCTCTTCCCCTGGTCAGGTCCCTCCCAATATCCTCTTCACGTTGTCAGGTCCGTCCCCCTATCCTCTTCCCCTGGTCAGGTCCCTCCCTCTATCTTCTTCCCCTGGTTAGGTCCCTCCCCCTATCCTCTTCCCCTGGTTAGGTCCCTCCCCCTATCCTCTTCCCCTGGGCAGGTCCCTCCCCCTATCCTCTTCCCCTGGCAGGTCCCTCCCCCTATCCTCTTCCCCTGGGCAGGTCCCTCCCCCTATCCTCTTCCCCTGGTCAGGTCCCTCCCCCTATCCTCTTCCCCTGGTCAGGTCCCTCCCCCTATCCTCGTCCCCTGGTCAGGTCACTCCCCCTATCCTCTTCCCTTGGGCAGGTCCCTCCCCCTATCCTATTCCCTTGGGCAGGTCCCTACCTCTATCCTCTTCCCCTGGTCAGGTCACTCCCCCTATCCTCTTCCCTTGGGCAGGTCCCTCCCCCTATCCTCTTCCCTTGGGCAGGTCCCTCCCCCTATCCTCTTCCCCTGGGCAGGTCCCTCCCCCTATCCTCTTCCCTTGGGCAGGTCGCTCCCCCTATCCTCTTCCCCTGGTCAGGTCCTTCCCCCTATCCTCTTCCCCTGGTCAGGTTCCTCCCCCTATCCTCTTCCCCTGGGCAGGTCACTCCCCCTATCCTCTTCCCCTGGGCAGGTCCCTCCCCCTATCCTCTTCCCTTGGTCAGGTCCCTCCCCCTATCCTCTTCCCTTGGTCAGGTCCCTCCCCCTTTCCTTTGACAGTGTTGGACATTGACCCTAGTCAGGTCCCTCCCCCTATCCTCTTCCCCTGGGCAGGTCACTCCCCTTATCCTCTTCCCCTGGGCAGGTCCCTCCCCCTATCCTCTTCCCCTGGGCAGGTCCCTCCCCCTATCCTCTTCCCTTGGGCTGGTCCCTCCCCCTATCCTCTTCCCTTGGTCAGGTCCCTCCCCCTATCCTATTCCCCTAGGGCAGGTACCTCCCACTATCCTTGGATAGTGTTGGATATTGACCCTGAGCAGGTCCCTCCCCCTATCCTCTTCCCCTGGTCAGGTCCCTCCCAATATCCTCTTCACGTGGTCAGGTCCGTCCCCCTATCCTCTTCCCCTGGTCAGGTCCCTCCCTCTATCTTCTTCCCCTGGTTAGGTCCCTCCCCCTATCCTCTTCCCCTGGTCAGGTCCCTCCCCCTATCTTCTTCCCCTGGTCAGGTCCCTCACCCTATCCTTTTCCCCTGGTCAGGTCCCTACCTCTATCCTCTTCCCCTGGTCAGGTCCCTCCCCCTATCCTCTTCCCCTGGTTAGTTCCCTCTCCCTATCCTTGTTTTTACGGCCTAATACAATTTTGAGGGTTTGGATAATGTTGGATATTGACCCTGGTCAGGTCCCTCCCCCTATCCTCTTCCCGTGGTCAGGTCCCTCCCCCTATCATCGTACCCTGGTCAGGTTCCTCCCCGTATCCTTTTCCCCTGTTCAGGTCCCTCCCCCTATCCTCTTCCCCTGGTCAGGTCCCTCCCCATATCCTCTTCCCCTGGTCAGGTCCCTCCCCCTATCCTCTTCCCCTGGGCAGGTCCCTCCCCTTATCCTCTTCCCCTGGGCAGGTCCCTCCCCCTATCCTCTTCCCCTTGGCAGGTCCCTCCCCCTATCCTCTTCCCCTGGTCAGGTTCCCTCCCACTATCGTCTTCCCCTGGGCAGGTCCCTCCCCCTATCCTCTTCCTCTGGTCAGGTCCCTCCCACTATCCTCTTCCCCTGGGCAGGTCCCTCCCCCTATCAACTTCCCCTGGGCAGGTCCCTCCCCCTATCCTCTTCCCCTGGTCAGGTCCCTCCCCCTATCCACTTCACGTGGTCAGGTCCGTCCCCCTATCCTCTTCCCCTAGTCAGGTCCCTCCCCCTATCCTCTTCCCCTGGTCAGGTCCCTCCCCCTATCCTCTTCCCCTGGTCAGGTTCCTCCCCCTATCCTCTTCCCCTGGTTAGGTCCCTCCCCCTATCCTCTTCCCCTGGTCAGGTCCCTCCCCCTATCCTCTTCCCCTGGTCAGGTCCCTCCCCCTATCCTCTTCCCCTGGTTAGTTCCCTCTCCCTATCCTTGTTTTTAAGGCCAAATACAATTTTGAGGGTTTGGATAGTGTTGGATATTGACCCTGGTCAGGTCCCTCCCCCTATCCTCTTCCCGTGGTCAGGTCCCTCCCCCTATCATCGTCCCCTGGTCAGGTCACTCCCCCTATCCTCTTCCCTTGGGCAGGTCCCTCCCGGTATCCTCTCCCCTGGGCAGGTCCCTCCCCCTATCCTGTTCCCCTGGTCAGGTCCCTCCCCCTATCCTCTTCCCCTGGTCAGGTCCCTCCCAATATCCTCTTCCCCTGGGCAGGTCCCTCCCCTTATCCTTGGATAGTGTTGGATATTGACCCTGGTCAGGTCCCTCCCCCTATCCTCTTCCCCTGGGCAGGTCCCTCCCCCTATCCTCTTCCCCTGGTCAGGTCCCTCCCCCTATCCTTGGATAGTGTTGGATATTGACCCTGGTCAGGTCCCTCCCCCTATCCTCTTCCCTTGGTCAGGTCCCTCCCCCTATCCTCTTCCCCTGGGCAGGTCCCTCCCCCTATCCTCTTCCCCTGGTCAGGTCCCTCCCCCTATCCTCTTCCCCTGGTCAGGTCCCTCCCCCTATCCTCGTCCCCTGGTCAGGTCACTTCCCCTATCCTCTTCCCTTGGGCAGGTCCCTCCCCCTATCCTCTTCCCTTGGGCAGGTCCCTACCTCTATCCTCTTCCCCTGGTCAGGTCACTCACCCTATCCTCTTCCCTTGGGCAGGTCCCTCCCCCTATCCTCTTCCCTTGGGCAGGTCCCTCCCCCTATCCTCTTCCCCTGGGCAGGTCCCTCCCCCTATCCTCTTCCCTTGGGCAGGTCGCTCCCCCTATCCTCTTCCCCTTTTCAGGTCCTTCCCCCTATCCTCTTCCCCTGGTCAGGTTCCTCCCCCTATGCTCTTCCCCTGGGCAGGTCACTCCCCCTATCCTCTTCCCCTGGGCAGGTCCCTCCCCCTATCCTCTTCCCCTGGGCAGGTCCCTCCCCCTATCCTCTTCCCTTGGTCAGGTCCCTCCCCTTTTCCTTTGATAGTGTTGGACATTGAACCTAGTCAGGTCCCTCCCCCTATCTTCTTCCCCTGGGCAGGTCCCTCCCCCTATCCTCTTCCCCTGGGCAGGTCCCTCACCTTATCCTTGGATAGTGTTGGATATTGACCCTGGTCAGGTCCCTCCTCCTATCCTCTTCCCCTGGGCAGGTCCCTCCCCCTATCCTCTTCCCCTGGTCAGGTCCCTCCCCCTATCCTTGGATAGTGTTGGATATTGACCCTGGTCAGGTCCCTCTCCCTATCCTCTTCCCTTGGTCAGGTCCCTCCCCCTATTCTCTTCCCCTGGGCAGGTCCCTCCCCCTATCCTCTTCCCCTGGTCAGGTCCCTCCCCCTATCCTCTTCCCCTGGTCAGGTCCCTCCCCCTATCCTCGTCCCCTGGTCAGGTCACTTCCCCTATCCTCTTCCCTTGGGCAGGTCCCTCCCCCTATCCTCTTCCCTTGGGCAGGTCCCTACCTCTATCCTCTTCCCCTGGTCAGGTCACTCACCCTATCCTCTTCCCTTGGGCAGGTCCCTCCCCCTATCCTCTTCCCTTGGGCAGGTCCCTCCCCCTATCCTCTTCCCCTGGGCAGGTCCCTCCCCCTATCCTCTTCCCTTGGGCAGGTCGCTCCCCCTATCCTCTTCCCCTTTTCAGGTCCTTCCCCCTATCCTCTTCCCCTGGTCAGGTTCCTCCCCCTATGCTCTTCCCCTGGGCAGGTCACTCCCCCTATCCTCTTCCCCTGGGCAGGTCCCTCCCCCTATCCTCTTCCCCTGGGCAGGTCCCTCCCCCTATCCTCTTCCCTTGGTCAGGTCCCTCCCCTTTTCCTTTGATAGTGTTGGACATTGAACCTAGTCAGGTCCCTCCCCCTATCTTCTTCCCCTGGGCAGGTCCCTCCCCCTATCCTCTTCCCCTGGTCAGGTCCCTCCCCCTATCCTCTTCCCCTGGTCAGGTCCCTCCCCCTATCTTCGTCCCCTGGTCAGGTTACTCCCCCTATACTCTTCCCTTGGGCAGGTCCCTTCCCCTATCCTCTTCCCTTGGGCAGGTCCCTCCCCCTATCCTCTTCCCCTGGTTAGGTCCCTCCCCCTATCCTCTTCCCCTGGTTAGTTGCCTCCTCCTATCCTCTTCCCCTGGTTAGGTCTCTCCCCCTATCCTCTTCCCATGTTTAGTTGCCTCCCCCTATCCTCTTCCCTGGGCAGTTCACTCCCCCTATACTCTTCCCTTGGGCAGGTCCCTTCCCCTATCCTCTTCCCTTGGGCAGGTCCCTCCCCCTATCCTCTTCCCCTGGGCAGGTCCCTCCCCTATCCTCTTCCCCTGGGCAGGTCCCTCCACCTATCCTCTTCCCTTGGTCAGGTCCCTCCCCCTATGCTTTGATAGTGTTGGATATTGACCCTAGTCAGGTCCCTCCCCCTATCCTCTTCTCCTGGGCAGGTCACTACCCCTATCCTCTTCCCCTGGGCAGGTCCCTCCCCCTATCCTCTTCCCCATGGCAGGTCCCTCCCCCTATCCTCTTCCCTTGGGCAGGTCCCTCCCCCTATCCTCTTCCCTTGGTCAGGTCCCTCCCCCTATCCTCTTCCCCTGGGCAGGTCCCTCCCCCTATCCGCTTCCCCTGGGCATGTCCCTCCCCCTATCCTCTTCCCTTGGGCAGGTCCCTCCCTCCCCCTATCCTCTTCCCCTGGGCAGGTCGCTCCCCCTATCCTCTTCCCCAGGGCAGGTCCCTCCCCCTATCCTCTTCCCCTGGGCAGGTCCCTCCCCCTATCCTTGAAAAGTGTTGGATATTGACCGTGGGCAGGTCCCTCCCCCTATCCTCTTCCCCTGGGCAGGTCCCTCCACCTATTCTCTTCCCTTGGTCAGGTCCCTCCCCCTATGCTTTGATAGTGTTGGATATTGACCCTAGTCAGGTCCCTCCCCCTATCCTCTTCTCCTGGGCAGGTCACTCCCCCTATCCTCTTCCCCATGGCAGGTCCCTCCCCCTATCCTCTTCCCCAGGGCAGGTCCCTTCCCCTATCCTCTTCCCCTGGGCAGGTCCCTCCCCCTATCCTTGAAAAGTGTTGGATATTGACCCTGGGCAGGTCCCTCCCCCTATCCTCTTCCCCATGGCAGGTCCCTCCCCCTATCCTCTTCCCTTGGGCAGGTCCCTCCCCCTATCCTCTTCCCTTGGTCAGGTCCCTCCCCCTATCCTCTTCCCCTGGGCAGGTCCCTCCCCCTATCCGCTTCCCCTGGGCATGTCCCTCCCCCTATCCTCTTCCCTTGGGCAGGTCCCTCCCTCCCCCTATCCTCTTCCCCTGGGCAGGTCGCTCCCCCTATCCTCTTCCCCAGGGCAGGTCCCTCCCCCTATCCTCTTCCCCTGGGCAGGTCCCTCCCCCTATCCTTGAAAAGTGTTGGATATTGACCCTGGGCAGGTCCCTCCCCCTATCCTCTTCCCCTGGGCAGGTCCCTCCACCTATCCTCTTCCCTTGGTCAGGTCCCTCCCCCTATGCTTTGATAGTGTTGGATATTGACCCTAGTCAGGTCCCTCCCCCTATCCTCTTCTCCTGGGCAGGTCACTCCCCCTATCCTCTTCCCCATGGCAGGTCCCTCCCCCTATCCTCTTCCCCAGGGCAGGTCCCTTCCCCTATCCTCTTCCCCTGGGCAGGTCCCTCCCCCTATCCTTGAAAAGTGTTGGATATTGACCCTGGGCAGGTCCCTCCCCCTATCCTCTTCCCCTGGGCAGGTCCCTCCACCTATCCTCTTCCCTTGGTCAGGTCGCTCCCCCTATCCTCTTCCCCAGGGCAGGTCCCTCCCCCTATCCTCTTCCCCTGGGCAGGTCCCTCCCCCTATCCTTGAAAAGTGTTGGATATTGACCATGGGCAGGTCACTCCCCCTATCCTCTTCCCCTGGGCAGGTCCCTCCCCCTATCCTCTTCCCCATGGCAGGTCCCTCCCCCTATCCTCTTCCCTTGGGCAGGTCCCTCCCCCTATCCTCTTCCCTTGGTCAGGTCCCTCCCCCTATCCTCTTCCCCTGGGCAGGTCCCTCCCCCTATCCTCTTCCCCTGGGCAGGTCCCTCCCCCTATCCTCTTATCCTGGGCATGTCCCTCCCCGTATCCTCTTCCCTTGGGCAGGTCCCTCCCTCCCCCTATCCTCTTCCCTTGGTCAGGTCCCTCCCCCTATCCTCTTCCCCTGGTCAGGTCCCTCCCCCTATCCTCTTCCCCTAGGGCAGGTCCCTCCCCCTATCCTTGGATAGTGTTGGATATTGACCCTGGGCAGATCCCTCCCCCTATCCTCTTCCCCTGGGCAGGTCACTCCCCCTATCCTCTTCCCCTGGTCAGGTCCCTCCCCCTATCCTCTTCCCCTGGTCAGGTCCCTCACCCTATCCTTTTCCCCTGGTCAGGTCCCTACCTCTATCCTTTTACCCTGGTCAGATCCCTCCCCCTATCCTCTTCCCCTGGTCAGGTCCCTCCCCCTATCCTCTTCCCCTGGTTAGTTCCCTCTCCCTATCCTTGTTTTTACGGCCTAATATAATTTTGAGGGTTTGGATAGTGTTGGATATTGACCCTGGTCTGGTCCCTCCCCATACACTCTTCCCGTAGTCAGGTCCCTCCACCTATCATCGTCCCCTGGTAAGGTTCCTCCCCGTATCCTTTTCCCCTGGTCAGCTCCCTCCCCCTATCCTCTTCCCCTGGTCAGGTCCCTCCCCCTATCCTCTTCCCCTGGTCAGGTCCCTCCCCGTATCCTCTTCCCCTGGTCAGGTCCCTCCCCCTATCCTCTTCCCTTGGTCAGGTCCCTCCCCTTTTCCTTTGATAGTGTTGGACATTGAACCTAGTCAGGTCCCTCCCCCTATCTTCTTCCCCTGGGCAGGTCCCTCCCCCTATCCTCTTCCCCTGGTCAGGTCCCTCCCCCTATCCTCTTCCCCTGGTCAGGTCCCTCCCCCTATCTTCGTCCCCTGGTCAGGTCACTCCCCCTATACTCTTCCCTTGGGCAGGTCCCTTCCCCTATCCTCTTCCCTTGGGCAGGTCCCTCCCCCTATCCTCTTCCCCTGGTTAGGTCCCTCCCCCTATCCTCTTCCCCTGGTTAGTTGCCTCCTCCTATCCTCTTCCCCTGGTTAGGTCTCTCCCCCTATCCTCTTCCCATGTTTAGTTGCCTCCCCCTATCCTCTTCCCTGGGCAGTTCACTCCCCCTATACTCTTCCCTTGGGCAGGTCCCTTCCCCTATCCTCTTCCCTTGGGCAGGTCCCTCCCCCTATCCTCTTCCCCTGGGCAGGTCCCTCCCCTATCCTCTTCCCCTGGGCAGGTCCCTCCACCTATCCTCTTCCCTTGGTCAGGTCCCTCCCCCTATGCTTTGATAGTGTTGGATATTGACCCTAGTCAGGTCCCTCCCCCTATCCTCTTCTCCTGGGCAGGTCACTACCCCTATCCTCTTCCCCTGGGCAGGTCCCTCCCCCTATCCTCTTCCCCATGGCAGGTCCCTCCCCCTATCCTCTTCCCTTGGGCAGGTCCCTCCCCCTATCCTCTTCCCTTGGTCAGGTCCCTCCCCCTATCCTCTTCCCCTGGGCAGGTCCCTCCCCCTATCCGCTTCCCCTGGGCATGTCCCTCCCCCTATCCTCTTCCCTTGGGCAGGTCCCTCCCTCCCCCTATCCTCTTCCCCTGGCCAGGTCGCTCCCCCTATCCTCTTCCCCAGGGCAGGTCCCTCCCCCTATCCTCTTCCCCTGGGCAGGTCCCTCCCCCTATCCTTGAAAAGTGTTGGATATTGACCGTGGGCAGGTCCCTCCCCCTATCCTCTTCCCCTGGGCAGGTCCCTCCACCTATTCTCTTCCCTTGGTCAGGTCCCTCCCCCTATGCTTTGATAGTGTTGGATATTGACCCTAGTCAGGTCCCTCCCCCTATCCTCTTCTCCTGGGCAGGTCACTCCCCCTATCCTCTTCCCCATGGCAGGTCCCTCCCCCTATCCTCTTCCCCAGGGCAGGTCCCTTCCCCTATCCTCTTCCCCTGGGCAGGTCCCTCCCCCTATCCTTGAAAAGTGTTGGATATTGACCCTGGGCAGGTCCCTCCCCCTATCCTCTTCCCCATGGCAGGTCCCTCCCCCTATCCTCTTCCCTTGGGCAGGTCCCTCCCCCTATCCTCTTCCCTTGGTCAGGTCCCTCCCCCTATCCTCTTCCCCTGGGCAGGTCCCTCCCCCTATCCGCTTCCCCTGGGCATGTCCCTCCCCCTATCCTCTTCCCTTGGGCAGGTCCCTCCCTCCCCCTATCCTCTTCCCCTGGGCAGGTCGCTCCCCCTATCCTCTTCCCCAGGGCAGGTCCCTCCCCCTATCCTCTTCCCCTGGGCAGGTCCCTCCCCCTATCCTTGAAAAGTGTTGGATATTGACCCTGGGCAGGTCCCTCCCCCTATCCTCTTCCCCTGGGCAGGTCCCTCCACCTATCCTCTTCCCTTGGTCAGGTCCCTCCCCCTATGCTTTGATAGTGTTGGATATTGACCCTAGTCAGGTCACTCCCCCTATCCTCTTCTCCTGGGCAGGTCACTCCCCCTATCCTCTTCCCCATGGCAGGTCCCTCCCCCTATCCTCTTCCCCAGGGCAGGTCCCTTCCCCTATCCTCTTCCCCTGGGCAGGTCCCTCCCCCTATCCTTGAAAAGTGTTGGATATTGACCCTGGGCAGGTCCCTCCCCCTATCCTCTTCCCCTGGGCAGGTCCCTCCACCTATCCTCTTCCCTTGGTCAGGTCGCTCCCCCTATCCTCTTCCCCAGGGCAGGTCCCTCCCCCTATCCTCTTCCCCTGGGCAGGTCCCTCCCCCTATCCTTGAAAAGTGTTGGATATTGACCATGGGCAGGTCACTCCCCCTATCCTCTTCCCCTGGGCAGGTCCCTCCCCCTATCCTCTTCCCCATGGCAGGTCCCTCCCCCTATCCTCTTCCCTTGGGCAGGTCCCTCCCCCTATCCTCTTCCCTTGGTCAGGTCCCTCCCCCTATCCTCTTCCCCTGGGCAGGTCCCTCCCCCTATCCTCTTCCCCTGGGCAGGTCCCTCCCCCTATCCTCTTATCCTGGGCATGTCCCTCCCCGTATCCTCTTCCCTTGGGCAGGTCCCTCCCTCCCCCTATCCTCTTCCCTTGGTCAGGTCCCTCCCCCTATCCTCTTCCCCTGGTCAGGTCCCTCCCCCTATCCTCTTCCCCTAGGGCAGGTCCCTCCCCCTATCCTTGGATAGTGTTGGATATTGACCCTGGGCAGATCCCTCCCCCTATCCTCTTCCCCTGGGCAGGTCACTCCCCCTATCCTCTTCCCCTGGTCAGGTCCCTCCCCCTATCCTCTTCCCCTGGTCAGGTCCCTCCCTCTATCCTCTTCCCCTGGTTAGGTCCCTCCCCCTATCCTCTTCCCCTGGGCAGATCCCTTCCCCTATCCTCTTCCCCTGGCAGGTCCCTCCCCCTATCCTCTTCTCCTGGTCAGGTCCCTCACCCTATCCTTTTCCCCTGGTCAGGTCCCTACCTCTATCCTTTTACCCTGGTCAGATCCCTCCCCCTATCCTCTTCCCCTGGGCAGGTCCCTCCACCTATCCTCTTCCCTTGGTCAGGTCCCTCCCCCTATGCTTTGATAGTGTTGGATATTGACCCTAGTCAGGTCACTCCCCCTATCCTCTTCTCCTGGGCAGGTCACTCCCCCTATCCTCTTCCCCATGGCAGGTCCCTCCCCCTATCCTCTTCCCCAGGGCAGGTCCCTTCCCCTATCCTCTTCCCCTGGGCAGGTCCCTCCCCCTATCCTTGAAAAGTGTTGGATATTGACCCTGGGCAGGTCCCTCCCCCTATCCTCTTCCCCTGGGCAGGTCCCTCCACCTATCCTCTTCCCTTGGTCAGGTCGCTCCCCCTATCCTCTTCCCCAGGGCAGGTCCCTCCCCCTATCCTCTTCCCCTGGGCAGGTCCCTCCCCCTATCCTTGAAAAGTGTTGGATATTGACCATGGGCAGGTCACTCCCCCTATCCTCTTCCCCTGGGCAGGTCCCTCCCCCTATCCTCTTCCCCATGGCAGGTCCCTCCCCCTATCCTCTTCCCTTGGGCAGGTCCCTCCCCCTATCCTCTTCCCTTGGTCAGGTCCCTCCCCCTATCCTCTTCCCCTGGGCAGGTCCCTCCCCCTATCCTCTTCCCCTGGGCAGGTCCCTCCCCCTATCCTCTTATCCTGGGCATGTCCCTCCCCGTATCCTCTTCCCTTGGGCAGGTCCCTCCCTCCCCCTATCCTCTTCCCTTGGTCAGGTCCCTCCCCCTATCCTCTTCCCCTGGTCAGGTCCCTCCCCCTATCCTCTTCCCCTAGGGCAGGTCCCTCCCCCTATCCTTGGATAGTGTTGGATATTGACCCTGGGCAGATCCCTCCCCCTATCCTCTTCCCCTGGGCAGGTCACTCCCCCTATCCTCTTCCCCTGGTCAGGTCCCTCCCCCTATCCTCTTCCCCTGGTCAGGTCCCTCCCTCTATCCTCTTCCCCTGGTTAGGTCCCTCCCCCTATCCTCTTCCCCTGGGCAGATCCCTTCCCCTATCCTCTTCCCCTGGCAGGTCCCTCCCCCTATCCTCTTCTCCTGGTCAGGTCCCTCACCCTATCCTTTTCCCCTGGTCAGGTCCCTACCTCTATCCTTTTACCCTGGTCAGATCCCTCCCCCTATCCTCTTCCCCTGGTCAGGTCCCTCCCCCTATCCTCTTCCCCTGGTTAGTTCCCTCTCCCTATCCTTGTTTTTACGGCCTAATATAATTTTGAGGGTTTGGATAGTGTTGGATATTGACCCTGGTCTGGTCCCTCCCCATACACTCTTCCCGTAGTCAGGTCCCTCCACCTATCATCGTCCCCTGGTAAGGTTCCTCCCCGTATCCTTTTCCCCTGGTCAGCTCCCTCCCCCTATCCTCTTCCCCTGGTCAGGTCCCTCCCCCTATCCTCTTCCCCTGGTCAGGTCCCTCCCCGTATCCTCTTCCCCTGGTCAGGTCCCTCCCCCTATCCTCTTCCCCTGGGCAGGTCCCTCCCCCTATCCTCTTCCCCTGGTCAGGTCCCTCCCCCTATCCTCTTCCCCTGGGCAGGTCCCTCCCCCTATCATCTTCCCCTGTGCAGGTCCCTCCCCCTATCCTCTTCCCTTGGTCAGGTCCCTCCCCCTATCCTCTTCCCCTGGGCAGGTCCCTCCCCCTATCCTCTTCCCCTGGGCAGGTCCCTCCCCCTATCCTCTTATCCTGGGCATGTCCCTCCCCGTATCCTCTTCCCTTGGGCAGGTCCCTCCCTCCCCATACACTCTTCCCGTAGTCAGGTCCCTCCACCTATCATCGTCCCCTGGTAAGGTTCCTCCCCGTATCCTTTTCCCCTGGTCAGCTCCCTCCCCCTATCCTCTTCCCCTGGTCAGGTCCCTCCCCCTATCCTCTTCCCCTGGTCAGGTCCCTCCCCGTATCCTCTTCCCCTGGTCAGGTCCCTCCCCCTATCCTCTTCCCCTGGGCAGGTCCCTCCCCCTATCCTCTTCCCCTGGTCAGGTCCCTCCCCCTATCCTCTTCCCCTGGGCAGGTCCCTCCCCCTATCATCTTCCCCTGTGCAGGTCCCTCCCCCTATCCTCTTCCCTTGGTCAGGTCCCTCCCCCTATCCTCTTCCCCTGGGCAGATCCCTTCCCCTATCCTCTTCCCCTGGCAGGTCCCTCCCCCTATCCTCTTCCCCTGGCAGGTCCCTCCCCCTATCCTCTTCCCCTGGTCAGGTCCCTCACCCTATCCTTTTCCCCTGGTCAGGTCCCTACCTCTATCCTTTTACCCTGGTCAGATCCCTCCCCCTATCCTCTTCCCCTGGTCAGGTCCCTCCCCCTATCCTCTTCCCCTGGTTAGTTCCCTCTCCCTATCCTTGTTTTTACGGCCTAATATAATTTTGAGGGTTTGGATAGTGTTGGATATTGACCCTGGTCTGGTCCCTCCCCATACACTCTTCCCGTAGTCAGGTCCCTCCACCTATCATCGTCCCCTGGTTAGGTCCCTCCCCCTATCCTCTTCCCCTGGGCAGATCCCTTCCCCTATCCTCTTCCCCTGGGCAGATCCCTTCCCCTATCCTCTTCCCCTGGCAGGTCCCTCCCCCTATCCTTGGATAGTGTTGGATATTGACCCTGGGCAGGTCCCTCACCCTATCCTCTTCCCCTGGGCAGGTCACTCCCCCTATCCTCTTCCCCTGGTCAGGTCCCTCCCCCTATCCTCTTCCCCTGGTCAGGTCCCTCCCTCTATCCTCTTCCCCTGGTTAGGTCCCTCCCCCTATCCTCTTCCCCTGGGCAGATCCCTTCCCCTATCCTCTTCCCCTGGGCAGGTCACTCCCCCTATCCTCTTCCCCTGGTCAGATCCCTCCCCCTATCCTCTTCCCCTGGTCAGGTCCCTCCCCCTATCCTCTTCCCCTGGTTAGTTCCTTCTCCCTATCCTTGTTTTTACGGCCTAATATAATTTTGAGGGTTTGGATAGTGTTGGATATTGACCCTGGTCTGGTCCCTCCCCATACACTCTTCCCGTAGTCAGGTCCCTCCACCTATCATCGTCCCCTGGTAAGGTTCCTCCCCGTATCCTTTTCCCCTGGTCAGCTCCCTCCCCCTATCCTCTTCCCCTGGTCAGGTCCCTCCCCCTATCCTCTTCCCCTGGTCAGGTCCCTCCCCGTATCCTCTTCCCCTGGTCAGGTCCCTCCCCCTATCCTCTTCCCCTGGGCAGGTCCCTCCCCCTATCCTCTTCCCCTGGTCAGGTCCCTCCCCCTATCCTCTTCCCCTGGGCAGGTCCCTCCCCCTATCATCTTCCCCTGTGCAGGTCCCTCCCCCTATCCTCTTCCCTTGGTCAGGTCCCTCCCCCTATCCTCTTCCCCTGGGCAGGTCCCTCCCCCTATCCTCTTCCCCTGGGCAGGTCCCTCCCCCTATCCTCTTATCCTGGGCATGTCCCTCCCCGTATCCTCTTCCCTTGGGCAGGTCCCTCCCTCCCCATACACTCTTCCCGTAGTCAGGTCCCTCCACCTATCATCGTCCCCTGGTAAGGTTCCTCCCCGTATCCTTTTCCCCTGGTCAGCTCCCTCCCCCTATCCTCTTCCCCTGGTCAGGTCCCTCCCCCTATCCTCTTCCCCTGGTCAGGTCCCTCCCCGTATCCTCTTCCCCTGGTCAGGTCCCTCCCCCTATCCTCTTCCCCTGGGCAGGTCCCTCCCCCTATCCTCTTCCCCTGGTCAGGTCCCTCCCCCTATCCTCTTCCCCTGGGCAGGTCCCTCCCCCTATCATCTTCCCCTGTGCAGGTCCCTCCCCCTATCCTCTTCCCTTGGTCAGGTCCCTCCCCCTATCCTCTTCCCCTGGGCAGATCCCTTCCCCTATCCTCTTCCCCTGGCAGGTCCCTCCCCCTATCCTCTTCCCCTGGCAGGTCCCTCCCCCTATCCTCTTCCCCTGGTCAGGTCCCTCACCCTATCCTTTTCCCCTGGTCAGGTCCCTACCTCTATCCTTTTACTCTGGTCAGATCCCTCCCCCTATCCTCTTCCCCTGGTCAGGTCCCTCCCCCTATCCTCTTCCCCTGGTTAGTTCCCTCTCCCTATCCTTGTTTTTACGGCCTAATATAATTTTGAGGGTTTGGATAGTGTTGGATATTGACCCTGGTCTGGTCCCTCCCCATACACTCTTCCCGTAGTCAGGTCCCTCCACCTATCATCGTCCCCTGGTTAGGTCCCTCCCCCTATCCTCTTCCCCTGGGCAGATCCCTTCCCCTATCCTCTTCCCCTGGGCAGATCCCTTCCCCTATCCTCTTCCCCTGGCAGGTCCCTCCCCCTATCCTTGGATAGTGTTGGATATTGACCCTGGGCAGGTCCCTCACCCTATCCTCTTCCCCTGGGCAGGTCACTCCCCCTATCCTCTTCCCCTGGTCAGGTCCCTCCCCCTATCCTCTTCCCCTGGTCAGGTCCCTCCCTCTATCCTCTTCCCCTGGTTAGGTCCCTCCCCCTATCCTCTTCCCCTGGGCAGGTCACTCCCCCTATCATCTTCCCCTGTGCAGGTCCCTCCCCCTATCCTCTTCCCCTGGGCAGGTCCCTCCCCCTATCCTCTTCCCCTTGGCAGGTCCCTCCCCCTATCCTCTTCCCCTGGTCAGGTTCCCTCCCACTATCATCTTCCCTGGGCAGGTCCCTCCCCCTATCCTCTTACCCTGGCAGGTCCCTCCCCCTATCCTCTTCCCTTGGTCAGGTCCCTCCCCCTATCCTTTGATAGTGTTGGATATTGATCCTGGGCAGGTCCCTCCCCCTATCCTCTTCCCCTGGGCAGGTCCCTCCCCCTATCCTCTTCCCCTGGGCAGGTCCCTCCCCCTATCCTCTTCCCCTGGGCAGGTCCCTCCCCCTATCCTCTTCCCTTGGTCAGGTCCCTCCCCCTATCCTTTGATAGTGTTGGATATTGACTCTGGGCAGGTCCCTCTCCCTATCCTCTTCCCCTGGACAGGTCCCTCCCCTTATCCTCTTCCCCTGGGCAGGTCCCTCCCCCTATCCTCTTCCCCTGGGCAGGTCCCTCCCCCTATCCTCTTCCCCAGGGAAGGTCCCTCCCCCTATCCTCTTCCCCTGGGCAGGTCCCTCCCCCTATCCTCTTCCCCTGGGCAGGTCCCTCCCCCTATCCACTTCCCCTGGGCAGGTCCCTCCCCCTATCCTCTTCCCCTGGGCAGGTCCCTCCCCCTATCCTCTTCCCTGGGCAGGTCCCTCCCCCTATCCTCTTCCCCTGGGCGGGTCCCTCCCCCTATCCTCTTCCCTTGGTCAGGTCCCTCCCCCTATCCTTTGATAGTGTTGGATATTGATCCTGGGCAGGTCCCTCCCCCTATCCTCTTCCCCTGGGCAGGTCCCTCCCCCTATCCTCTTCCCCTGGGCAGGTCCCTCCCCCTATCCTCTTCCCCTGGGCAGGTCCCTCCCCCTATCCTCTTCCCTTGGTCAGGTCCCTCCCCTTTTCCTTTGATAGTGTTGGATATTGACCCTGGGCAGGTCCCTCCCACTATCCTCTTCCCCTGGGCAGGTCCCTCCCCTTATCCTCTTCCCCTGGGCAGGTCCCTCCCCCTATCCTCTTCCCCTGGGCAGGTCCCTCCCCCTATCCTCTTCCCCAGGGCAGGTCCCTCCCCCTATCCTCTTGCCCTCGGCAGGTCCCTCCCCCTATCCTCTTCCCCTGGGCAGGTCCCTCCCCCTATCCTCTTCCCCTGGGCAGGTCCCTCCCCCTATCCTTTGATAGTGTTGGATATTGACCCTGGGCAGGTCCCTCCCCCTATCCTCTTCCCCTGGGCAGGTCCCTCCCCATATCCTCTTCCCCTGGGCAGGTCCCTCCCCCTATCCTTGGATAGTGTTGGATATTGATCCTGGGCAGGTCCCTCCCCCTATCCTCTTCCCCTGGGCAGGTCCCTCCCCCTATCCTCTTCCCTTGGGCAGGTCCCTCCCCCTATCCTCTTCCCCTGGTCAGGTCCCTCCCCCTATTCTTGGATAGTGTTGGATATTGACCCTGGGCAGGTCCCTCCCCCTATCATCTTCCCCTGGTCAGGTCCCTCCCCCTATCATCTTCCCCTGGACAGGTCCCTCCCCCTATCCTCTTCCCCTGGGCAGGTCCCTCCCCCTATCCTTGGATAGTGTTGGATATTGACCCTGGGCAGGTCCCTCCCCCTATCCTCTTCCCTTTGGCAGGTCCCTCCCCCTACCCTCTTCCCCTGGCAGGTCCCTCCCCCTATCCTCTTCCCTTGGTCAGGTCCCTCCCCCTATCCTTTGATAGTGTTGGATATTGACTCTGGGCAGGTCCCTCTCCCTATCCTCTTCCCCTGGGCAGGTCCCTCCCCTTATCCTCTTCCCTTGGGCAGGTCCCTCCCCCTATCCTCTTCCCCTGGGCAGGTCCCTCCCCCTATCCTCTTCCCCTGGGCAGGTCCCTCCCCCTATCCTCTTCCCCTGGGCGGGTCCCTCCCCCTATCCTCTTCCCTTGGTCAGGTCCCTCCCCCTATCCTTTGATAGTGTTGGATATTGATCCTGGGCAGGTCCCTCCCCCTATCCTCTTCCCCTGGGCAGGTCCCTCCCCCTATCCTCTTCCCCTGGGCAGGTCCCTCCCCCTATCCTCTTCCCCTGGGCAGGTCCCTCCCCCTATCCTCTTCCCTTGGTCAGGTCCCTCCCCTTTTCCTTTGATAGTGTTGGATATTGACCCTGGGCAGGTCCCTCCCACTATCCTCTTCCCCTGGGCAGGTCCCTCCCCTTATCCTCTTCCCCTGGGCAGGTCCCTCCCCCTATCCTCTTCCCCTGGGCAGGTCCCTCCCCCTATCCTCTTCCCCAGGGCAGGTCCCTCCCCCTATCCTCTTGCCCTCGGCAGGTCCCTCCCCCTATCCTCTTCCCCTGGGCAGGTCCCTCCCCCTATCCTCTTCCCCTGGGCAGGTCCCTCCCCCTATCCTTTGATAGTGTTGGATATTGACCCTGGGCAGGTCCCTCCCCCTATCCTCTTCCCCTGGGCAGGTCCCTCCCCATATCCTCTTCCCCTGGGCAGGTCCCTCCCCCTATCCTTGGATAGTGTTGGATATTGATCCTGGGCAGGTCCCTCCCCCTATCCTCTTCCCCTGGGCAGGTCCCTCCCCCTATCCTCTTCCCTTGGGCAGGTCCCTCCCCCTATCCTCTTCCCCTGGTCAGGTCCCTCCCCCTATTCTTGGATAGTGTTGGATATTGACCCTGGGCAGGTCCCTCCCCCTATCATCTTCCCCTGGTCAGGTCCCTCCCCCTATCATCTTCCCCTGGACAGGTCCCTCCCCCTATCCTCTTCCCCTGGGCAGGTCCCTCCCCCTATCCTTGGATAGTGTTGGATATTGACCCTGGGCAGGTCCCTCCCCCTATCCTCTTCCCTTTGGCAGGTCCCTCCCCCTACCCTCTTCCCCTGGCAGGTCCCTCCCCCTATCCTCTTCCCTTGGTCAGGTCCCTCCCCCTATCCTTTGATAGTGTTGGATATTGACTCTGGGCAGGTCCCTCTCCCTATCCTCTTCCCCTGGGCAGGTCCCTCCCCTTATCCTCTTCCCTTGGGCAGGTCCCTCCCCCTATCCTCTTCCCCTGGGCAGGTCCCTCCCCCTATCCTCTTCCCCTGGGCAGGTCCCTCCCCCTATCCTCTTCCCCTGGGCAGGTCCCTCCCCCTATCCTCTTCCCCTGGGCAGGTCCCTCCCCCTATCCTCTTCCCCTGGGCAGGTCCCTCCCCCTATCCTCTTCCCATGGGCAGGTCCCTACCCCTATCCTCTTCCCCTGGGCAGGTCCCTCCCCCTATCATTTTCCCTTGGTCAGGTCCCTCCCCCTATCCTTTGATAGTGTTGGATATTGATCCTGGGCAGGTCCCTCCCCCTATCCTCTTCCCCTGGGCAGGTCCCTCCCCCTATCCTCTTCCCCTGGGCAGGTCCCTCCCCCTATCCTCTTCCCTTGGTCAGGTCCCTCCCCCTATCCTTTGATAGTGTTGGATATTGACCCTGGGCAGGTCCCTCCCACTATCCTCTTCCCCTGGGCAGGTCCCTCCCCCTATCCTCTTCCCCTTGGCAGGTCCCTCCCCCTATCCTCTTCCCCTGGGCAGGTCCCTCCCCCTATCCTCTTCCCCTGGGCAGGTCACTCCCCCTATCCTCTTCCCCTGGGCAGGTCCCTCCCCCTATCCTCTTCCCCTGGGCAGGTCCCTCCCCCTATCCTCTTCCCTTGGTCAGGTCCCTCCCCCTATCCTTTGATAGTGTTGGATATTGACCCTGGGCAGGTCCCTCCCACTATCCTCTTCCCCTGGGCAGGTCCCTCCCCCTATCCTCTTCCCCTGGGCAGGTCCCTCCCCCTATCCTCTTCCCCTGGGCAGGTCCCTCCCCTTATCCTCTTCCCCTGGGCAGGTCCCTCCCCCTATCCTCTTCCCCTGGGCAGGTCCCTCCCCATATCCTCTTCCCCTGGGCAGGTCCCTCCCCCTATCCTCTTCCCCTGGGCAGGTCCCTCCCCCTATCCTCTTCCCCTGGGCAGGTCCCTCCCCTTATCCTCTTCCCCTGGGCAGGTCACTCCCCCTATCCTCTTCCCCTGGTCAGGTCCCTCCCCCTATCCTCTTCCCCTGGGCAGGTCCCTCCCCTTATCCTCTTCCCCTGGGCAGGTCCCTCCCCCTATCCTCTTCCCCTGGGCAGGTCCCTCCCCATATCCTCTTCCCCTGGGCAGGTCCCTCCCCCTATCCTCTTCCCCTGGGCAGGTCCCTCCCCCTATCCTCTTCCCCTGGGCAGGTCCCTCCCCTTATCCTCTTCCCCTGGGCAGGTCACTCCCCCTATCCTCTTCCCCTGGTCAGGTCCCTCCCCCTATCCTCTTCCCCTGGTCAGGTCCCTCCCTCTATCCTCTTCCCCTGGTTAGGTCCCTCCCCCTATCCTCTTCCCCTGGGCAGATCCCTTCCCCTATCCTCTTCCCCTGGCAGGTCCCTCCCCCTATCCTCTTCCCCTGGTCAGGTCCCTCACCCTATCCTTTTCCCCTGGTCAGGTCCCTACCTCTATCCTTTTACCCTGGTCAGATCCCTCCCCCTATCCTCTTCCCCTGGTCAGGTCCCTCCCCCTATCCTCTTCCCCTGGTTAGTTCCCTCTCCCTATCCTTGTTTTTACGGCCTAATATAATTTTGAGGGTTTGGATAGTGTTGGATATTGACCCTGGTCTGGTCCCTCCCCATACACTCTTCCCGTAGTCAGGTCCCTCCACCTATCATCGTCCCCTGGTAAGGTTCCTCCCCGTATCCTTTTCCCCTGGTCAGCTCCCTCCCCCTATCCTCTTCCCCTGGTCAGGTCCCTCCCCCTATCCTCTTCCCCTGGTCAGGTCCCTCCCCGTATCCTCTTCCCCTGGTCAGGTCCCTCCCACTATCCTCTTCCCCTGGGCAGGTCCCTCCCCCTATCCTCTTCCCCTGGGCAGGTCACTCCCCCTATCATCTTCCCCTGTGCAGGTCCCTCCCCCTATCCTCTTCCCCTGGGCAGGTCCCTCCCCCTATCCTCTTCCCCTTGGCAGGTCCCTCCCCCTATCCTCTTCCCCTGGTCAGGTTCCCTCCCACTATCATCTTCCCTGGGCAGGTCCCTCCCCCTATCCTCTTACCCTGGCAGGTCCCTCCCCCTATCCTCTTCCCTTGGTCAGGTCCCTCCCCCTATCCTTTGATAGTGTTGGATATTGATCCTGGGCAGGTCCCTCCCCCTATCCTCTTCCCCTGGGCAGGTCCCTCCCCCTATCCTCTTCCCCTGGGCAGGTCCCTCCCCCTATCCTCTTCCCCTGGGCAGGTCCCTCCCCCTATCCTCTTCCCTTGGTCAGGTCCCTCCCCCTATCCTTTGATAGTGTTGGATATTGACTCTGGGCAGGTCCCTCTCCCTATCCTCTTCCCCTGGACAGGTCCCTCCCCTTATCCTCTTCCCCTGGGCAGGTCCCTCCCCCTATCCTCTTCCCCTGGGCAGGTCCCTCCCCCTATCCTCTTCCCCAGGGAAGGTCCCTCCCCCTATCCTCTTCCCCTGGGCAGGTCCCTCCCCCTATCCTCTTCCCCTGGGCAGGTCCCTCCCCCTATCCACTTCCCCTGGGCAGGTCCCTCCCCCTATCCTCTTCCCCTGGGCAGGTCCCTCCCCCTATCCTCTTCCCCTGGGCAGGTCCCTCCCCCTATCCTCTTCCCCTGGGCGGGTCCCTCCCCCTATCCTCTTCCCTTGGTCAGGTCCCTCCCCCTATCCTTTGATAGTGTTGGATATTGATCCTGGGCAGGTCCCTCCCCCTATCCTCTTCCCCTGGGCAGGTCCCTCCCCCTATCCTCTTCCCCTGGGCAGGTCCCTCCCCCTATCCTCTTCCCCTGGGCAGGTCCCTCCCCCTATCCTCTTCCCTTGGTCAGGTCCCTCCCCTTTTCCTTTGATAGTGTTGGATATTGACCCTGGGCAGGTCCCTCCCACTATCCTCTTCCCCTGGGCAGGTCCCTCCCCTTATCCTCTTCCCCTGGGCAGGTCCCTCCCCCTATCCTCTTCCCCTGGGCAGGTCCCTCCCCCTATCCTCTTCCCCAGGGCAGGTCCCTCCCCCTATCCTCTTGCCCTCGGCAGGTCCCTCCCCCTATCCTCTTCCCCTGGGCAGGTCCCTCCCCCTATCCTCTTCCCCTGGGCAGGTCCCTCCCCCTATCCTTTGATAGTGTTGGATATTGACCCTGGGCAGGTCCCTCCCCCTATCCTCTTCCCCTGGGCAGGTCCCTCCCCATATCCTCTTCCCCTGGGCAGGTCCCTCCCCCTATCCTTGGATAGTGTTGGATATTGATCCTGGGCAGGTCCCTCCCCCTATCCTCTTCCCCTGGGCAGGTCCCTCCCCCTATCCTCTTCCCTTGGGCAGGTCCCTCCCCCTATCCTCTTCCCCTGGTCAGGTCCCTCCCCCTATTCTTGGATAGTGTTGGATATTGACCCTGGGCAGGTCCCTCCCCCTATCATCTTCCCCTGGTCAGGTCCCTCCCCCTATCATCTTCCCCTGGACAGGTCCCTCCCCCTATCCTCTTCCCCTGGGCAGGTCCCTCCCCCTATCCTTGGATAGTGTTGGATATTGACCCTGGGCAGGTCCCTCCCCCTATCCTCTTCCCTTTGGCAGGTCCCTCCCCCTACCCTCTTCCCCTGGCAGGTCCCTCCCCCTATCCTCTTCCCTTGGTCAGGTCCCTCCCCCTATCCTTTGATAGTGTTGGATATTGACTCTGGGCAGGTCCCTCTCCCTATCCTCTTCCCCTGGGCAGGTCCCTCCCCTTATCCTCTTCCCTTGGGCAGGTCCCTCCCCCTATCCTCTTCCCCTGGGCAGGTCCCTCCCCCTATCCTCTTCCCCTGGGCAGGTCCCTCCCCCTATCCTCTTCCCCTGGGCAGGTCCCTCCCCCTATCCTCTTCCCCTGGGCAGGTCCCTCCCCCTATCCTCTTCCCCTGGGCAGGTCCCTACCCCTATCCTCTTCCCCTGGGCAGGTCCCTCCCCCTATCCTTTTCCCTTGGTCAGGTCCCTCCCCCTATCCTTTGATAGTGTTGGATATTGATCCTGGGCAGGTCCCTCCCCCTATCCTCTTCCCCTGGGCAGGTCCCTCCCCCTATCCTCTTCCCCTGGGCAGGTCCCTCCCCCTATCCTCTTCCCTTGGTCAGGTCCCTCCCCCTATCCTTTGATAGTGTTGGATATTGACCCTGGGCAGGTCCCTCCCACTATCCTCTTCCCCTGGGCAGGTCCCTCCCCCTATCCTCTTCCCCTTGGCAGGTCCCTCCCCCTATCCTCTTCCCCTGGGCAGGTCCCTCCCCCTATCCTCTTCCCCTGGGCAGGTCACTCCCCCTATCCTCTTCCCCTGGGCAGGTCCCTCCCCCTATCCTCTTCCCCTGGGCAGGTCCCTCCCCCTATCCTCTTCCCTTGGTCAGGTCCCTCCCCCTATCCTTTGATAGTGTTGGATATTGACCCTGGGCAGGTCCCTCCCACTATCCTCTTCCCCTGGGCAGGTCCCTCCCCCTATCCTCTTCCCCTGGGCAGGTCCCTCCCCCTATCCTCTTCCCCTGGGCAGGTCCCTCCCCTTATCCTCTTCCCCTGGGCAGGTCCCTCCCCCTATCCTCTTCCCCTGGGCAGGTCCCTCCCCATATCCTCTTCCCCTGGGCAGGTCCCTCCCCCTATCCTTGGATAGTGTTGGATATTGACCCTGGGCAGGTCTCTCCCCCTATCCTTTTCCCCTGGGCAGGTCCCTCCCCCTATCCTCTTCCCTTGGGCAGGTCCCTCCCCCTATCCTCTTCCCCTGGTCAGGTCCCTCCCTCTATCCTCTTCCCCTGGTCTGGTTCCCTCCCTCTATCGTCTTCCCCTGGGCAGGTCCCTCCCCCTATTCTCTTCCCCTGGCAGGTACCTCCCCTTATCCTCTTCCCCTGGGTAGGTCCCTCCCCCTATCCTCTTCCCCTGGGCAGGTCCCTCCCCCTGTCCTCTTCCCTTGGGCAGGTCCCTCCCCCTATCCTCTTCCCCTGGTCAGGTCCCTCCCCCTATCCTTGGATAGTGTTGGATATTGACCCTGGGCAGGTCCCTCCCCCTATCCTCTTCCCCTCGTCAGGTCCCTCCCCCTATCCTCTTCCCCTGGCCAGGTCCCTCCCCCTATCCTCTTCCCCTGGGCAGGTCCCTCCCCCTATCATCTTCCCCTGGTAAGGTCCCTCCCCCTATCCTCTTCCCCTGGTCAGGTCCCTCCCCCTATACTTGGATAGTGTTGGATATTGACCCTGGTCAGGTCCCTCCCCATATCCTCTTCCCCTGGGCAGGTCCCTCCCCCTATCCTCTTCCCCTGGGCAGGTCCCTCCCCCTATCATCTTCCCCTGGTCAGGTCCCTCCCCCTATCCTCTTCCCCTGGTCAGGTCCCTCCCCCTATCCTTGGATAGTGTTGGATATTGACCCTGGTCAGGTCCCTCCCCCTATCCTCTTCCCCTGGGCATGTCCCTCCCCCTATCCTCTTCCCCTGGTCAGGTCCCTCCCCCTATCCTCTTCCCCTGGTCAGGTCCCTCCCCCTATCCTCTCCCCCTGTGCAGGTCCCTCCCCCTATCCTCTCCCCCTGGGCAGGTCCCTCCCCCTATCCTCTTCCCCTGGGCTGGTCCCTCCCCCTATCCTTGGATAGTGTTGGATATTCACCCTGGTCAAGTGCAGCAGTGTAAACCAGGTGTGAATACAACAGCTGTATCCCAAAGAACAACCTTTTCACTATGTAAATCCCGATAGGCCGTAGTCAAATGTAGTGCACTACGTTGGGGATAGGGTGCTATTTTACACTCGCTCAGCACCTCCGCTAGCTGCACTGTGCGATGTGGTGTAAATCAACCTAATTGTAGTGCTGTTCCCATCCATTACAATTTTAGTGAATAAATCACCTGCTTTCAATAGCTGAATAATGTATAGATTGGTTGAATTAATTAGAAGGAAAGCCTGGAAAGCGGAATCAACAACCAAAGTTACCATCACAAATTGTCCTCGGGGGGGGATCTGCCTGTATCAGGAGTTAATCAATAGCTTCTCACCCAGTAAACTGGAGATATAGCTTCAATGAGCGTGTTGCATTTAGGTTCATTCAATGAATGTTAGAATGTGAAACAGTATTCCGGAACAGAACATAAAGATCATATTCCCAGAACAGAACATAAAGATCATATCCCCGGAACAGAACATAACGATCATATTCCCAGAACAGAACATAAAGATCATATTCCCAGAACAGAACATAAAGAACATATTCCCAGAACAGAACATAAAGATCATATTCCCAGAACAGAACATAAAGATCATATTCCCAGAACAGAACAGAAAGATCATATTCCCAGAACAGAACATAAAGATCATATTCCCAGAACAGAACATAAAGATCATATTCCCAGAACAGAACATAAAGATCATATTCCCAGAACAGAACATAAAGATCATATTCCCAGAACAGAACATAAAGATCATATTCCCAGAACAGAACATAAAGATCATATTCCCAGAACAGAACATAAAGATCATATTCCCAGAACAGAACATAAAGATCATATTCCCAGAACAGAACATAAAGATCATATTCCCAGAACAGAACATAAAGATCATATTCCCAGAACAGAACATAAAGATCATATTCCCAGAACAGAACATAAAGATCATATTCCCAGAACAGAACATAAAGATCATATTCCCAGAACAGAACATAAAGATCATATTCCCAGAACAGAACATAAAGATCATATTTCCAGAACAGAACATAAAGATCATATTCCCGGAACAGAATGTAATTAACAACAAAAGAAAATATGATGCATGATTCATCCAAGGAAATATTTTAGAACCCCCAAATATTCATGCTTGTTGATGACTGAGATGTTTTACATAGAGTGAGATGTCTCCAACAGAGATACATCACAGATAATCTAATACGCTTGTTTAGCATGTGAATGTAATGGGATGGCATCTACTAATGTGTAAATAAATATCCCTGGGTTTAGGAACGAAGACCTCCTGGAAGCCCACACGATGCAAACGTGGACCACATGAGCCCAGACCATGGTATCAGTACAGAGGACCTACCAGGTGTTATGTTTCCAGACCCTGGTATCAGACCAGAGGACCTACCAGGTGTCATGTGTCCAGAACAGAGGACCTACCAGGTGTCTTGTTTCCAGACCCTGGTATCAGAACAGAGGACCTACCAGGTGTTATGTATCCAGAACAGAGGACCTACCAGGTATAATGAACAATAGAGAGCTATTGTATGGCATGACATCGCCCAGCGCATTGTGCCTCTACAAGGAGATATGTAACTTAAGAATGTAGAACGTGAATGGCTTGTCTATGTCATATATTTACACATCTACGTTGGAGGTGACGTCATGTTGTCACAAGTCATTTTACTAACTATTTTATTGATTTTACATGCTTTATAACCGAATGCCAGTGATTGGCTGACACGGTTTCTGCAGTAATATGTATAACTGTCTTTATGTGGTCTAAAGGTTGTTTTTTTTAGTAAGTAGATAATATTTTGGCCTTAACCTAGAGTTTGGTCTACATGCCAGTGGGAGTTTACAACTAAAGGGCTTGATACTCAACACTATCACTACGCTGCAGTATTAGAGACTGTTAATTAAAAACACAAGCAGCTTGGGAGGAGAAGGAAGTGGAATCACTTAAGGTCCTTCTCACAAAGACATTCTGGAATTTTTAAGTTGGTTTTAATGCACTTACTAGACTGACTGCAAAACAAATGACTTCCCAGTCACCCTGTTCAGTGCCATTTAAACTGGCCTTCGTTAAGTCTCCCTCCAAAGCCCACCGAACCCAATCAATGTGTCAGTTAAATTGCTCTTCATCTGTCGAGATTAAGTGTGTGACTATTACCTTTCGAATTTAGCCCCGAGTCTCCGAAATCCTGGCCCATTTCCCGCAATCCGGCCCATTAGTAACACCTGGAATGGTTCGCATTAGTTTAGGATCTGGCGTCATAAATTTCATCCCCATTAATGATTACTCTGACTTCTCCGGGATAAATGGCTCAATGTTTTTGATAATGAAAATATACATCTGCTCTGTGCGAACCATATCTTACAGTTCACATTGCCTTTGTAATGTACTTCATGGTTGATCATATCAGACGACGCTATAACTTTTACCAGAAAGGTTTTATTAATTCAAAATGGATTGCAGACTAACGTTTCATTCCTTCTGTCTTGGAACTTGGTGATGGATTTTATTGAATGGGATTTTTGCCCTTCGTCTTCGTGCTTTGTCTCTGTCGGTCCTTATCAAAGCAGTTTTGTCTCTGTCGGTCCTTATCGGAGCAGTTTTGTCTCTGTCGGTCCTTATCGGAGCAGTTGTGTCTCTGTCGGTCCTTATCGAAGCAGTTTTGTCTCTGTCGGTCCTTATCGGAGCAGTTTTGTCTCTGTCGGCGCTTCGTCTTCGTGCTTTGTCTCTGTCGGTCCTTATCTAAGCAGTTTTGTCTCTGTCGATCCTTATCGAAGCAGTTTTGTCTCTGTCGGTCCTTATCGGAGCAGTTTTGTCTCTGTCGGTCCTTATCGGAGCAGTTTTGTCTCTGTCGGTCCTTATCGAAGCAGTTTTGTCTCTGTCGGCCCTTATCGGAGCAGTTTTGTCTCTGTCGGTCCTTATCGGAGCAGTATTGTCTCTGTCGGCCCTTATCGGAGCAGTTTTGACTCTGTCGGTCCTTATCGAAGCAGTTTTGTCTCTGTCGGTCCTTATGGATCAGTTTTTTCTCTGTCGGTCCTTATCGAAGCAGTTTTGTCTCTGTCGGTCCTTATCTAAGCAGTTTTGTCTCTGTCGGCCCTTATCGGAGCAGTTTTGTCTCTGTCGGTCCTTATTGAAGCAGTTTTGTCTCTGTCGGCCCTTATCGGAGCAGTTTTGTCTCTGTCGGTCCTTATTGAAGCAGTTTTGTCTCTGTTGGTCCTTATCGGAGCAGTTTTGTCTCTGTCGGTCCTTATCTAAGCAGTTTTGTCTCTGTCGGCCCTTATCGGAGTAGTTTTGTCTCTGTCGGTCCTTATCGGAGCAGTTTGTTCTAGGTCGGCCCATATCTGAACAGCTTTGTCTCAGTCGGTCCATTTCAGAACAGCTTTGTCTCAGTCGGTCCACTTCTAAACAGCTTTGTCTCGGTCGGCCCATATCTGAACAGTTTTGTCTCAGTCGGCCCAACTCCAAACATCTTTGTCTCAGTCGGTCCATATCCAATCAGCTTTGTCTCAGTCGGCTCAACTCCAATCAGCTTTGTCTCAGTCGGTCCATATCCTAACAGCTTTGTCTCAGTCGGTCCATATCCTAACAGCTTTGTCTCAGTCGGCTCATATCCTAACAGCTTTGTCTCAGTCGGTCCATATCCTAACAGCTTTGTCTCAGTCGGTCCATATCCTAACAGCTTTGTCTCAGTCGGCTCATATCCAATCAGCTTTGTCTCAGTCGGTCCATATCCTAACAGCTTTGTCTCAGTCGGTCCATATCCTAACAGCTTTGTCTCAGTCGGTCCATATCCTAACAGCTTTGTCTCAGTCGGTCCATATCCTAACAGCTTTGTCTCAGTCAGTCCATATCCAATCAGCTTTGTCTCAGTCAGTCCATATCCAATCAGCTTTGTCTCGGTCCATATTGAAATATAAGAGTATCCAAAAGAAGGTTAGTGAGATAATGTTTGTGTATTGTGGTTATGTTTTTTATTAGTGGCTGTTCAAGGGGTTTAAGCGACCGCATCAATCACACGCAATGCCAGTTGGAGGAACAAATCGTTCTTCTTCGTGTGTTTGTTACAGAAGTAATCTTGTAAGGCATCATGGATATCTGACTGACTGCCAACATCATGTAGGGAAGCCAAGCAGGCAATGTAGAGAAACCATAAAACAGCTGGAGGGTCAGGGGGGTTAAATGGTTACGGGCAGTCTGGGTGGTGTGTGTGTGTGTGTGTGTGTGTGTGTGTGTGTGTGTGTGTGTGTGTGTGTGTGTGTGTGTGTGTGTGTGTGTGTGTGTGTGTGTGTGTGTGTGTGTGTGTGTGTTGATGTGGCTGCCGTCGTGTGTGGTCAAAGAATAATGAAGCCAGTAAATTGTGGTAGCAGTAGGATAATGTAGTAAATGCCTCAGTGTAGCAGTATGATAATGTAGTAAATGACGCAGTGTTGAGGTAGGATAATGCAGTAAAGGTATTGGCGCAGCAGTAGGATAATGTAGTAAAAGCAGCATCGCAGCAGTCGGATAATGTAGTAAATGATTCAGTGTAGCAGTATGATAATATAGTAAATGTGTCATCGTGGCAGTATGATAATATAGTAAATGTGTCAGTGTATCAGTAGGATAATGTAGTAAAGGTATCAGTGTAGCAGTAGGGTAATTTAGTAAAGGCCTCAGTGTAGCAGTAGGATAATGTGGTAAAGGTCTCAGTGTAGCAGTAGGATAATGGAGTAAAGGCCCCAGTGTAGCAGTAGGATAATATAGTAAAGGCCTCAGTGTAGCAGTAGGATAATGTAGTAAATGCGTCAGTGCAGCGGTAGGATAATGCAGTAAATGTCCCAGTGTATCAGTAGGATAATGTAGTAAATGTCCAAGTGTAGCAGTAGGATAATGTTGTAAAGGCCTCAGTGTATCAGTAGGATAATGTCGTAAAGGCCTCAATGTATCAGTAGGATAATGTAGTAAATGTCTCAGTGCAGCAGTAGGATAATGTAGTAAATGTCTCGGTGTAGCAGTAGGATAATGTAGTAAATGTCTCTGTGTAGCTGTATGATAATGTAGTAAATGTGTCCGTGTAGCAGTATGATAATGTAGTAAATATCCCAGTGTAGCAGTATGATAATATAGTAAAGGTCTCAGTTTAGTATGAGAATAGTATGTCTCAGTGTCAGTGGTAAATTACTGTAGAGCAAAGTGCTTTAATGTAAAATCTCTTATGACTGGTGGGTTTAAGGACAGTAGAGAGGATCCACTATTTTGCAGACTTTTATGAAGCTCATATCATGAAAAATGATTAGTTAAAAAAAAAAAAAGTTAATGGAGACCTTAAATAAGAGCTATAACTCAAACGGCCATGTTGAAAATCCTCGTTGTCAGCGCTTTACGGCCATAGATGCCTTTATGACTTCTAACAAAATGTCAGTAGCAACTAAATGACACACCACTGAATAACCAGCTGGAGAGAGAGAGAGAGAGAGAGAGAAGAGGGAAGACATGTAGTGTGCGTGGTAAATGGCACCCTATTCCCTACATAGCACACTACTTTTAACCAGAGACCTATGGGCCCTATAGGCCCTTGTCTAAAGTAGTGCACTTGGAGCTGCTCAATACTGCCTGGGTGGAGTTCTGAATATACACATTCTTCCTTGTACCAGGAGAAAAGTAAAGATTCACTGGCTCATGTCCTCAGTTACTATTTATCCTTCATCCAGGGCTTGTCCGTCCGTCCCTCCCTCTCTCTCCCTCTCTCCCTCTCCCTGTCCGTCCATCTGTCCCTCCCTCTCCCTCTTTCTCTCCCTCTCTCCCTCTCCCCGTTCGTCCCCCCCTCTCTCTCCCCGTCCCTCCCTCCCTCCCTCTCTCTCTCTCTCTCTCTCACCCCCTCTCCCCATCCCTCCCTCCCTCCCTCCCTCTCTCTCTCTCTCTCTCTCTCTCTCTCCCTCTCTCTCTCTCTCTCTCTCTCTCTCCCTCTCCCTCTCCCTCTCTCTCTCTCTCTCCCTCTCCCTCTCCCTCTCTAGCAGTGAAAAGGGCATAACAGAGAGATCCTGGTTTTCATGACATAAACCTACTGTATGTAGCATTATGATGAACTGAAATCTAAAACATGACTATCTAATTTCTTAGAATAAATGTTATCTCCAATAAATCAGGGGACTGTACTTATACCAAAGGTAACACATGTGCTTGGAGTGTTTTCCTTTTGAGTGTCCTCTGTCTAGAGGGTTCTACCTGCTTCGGTATCTCAGACAGGCTATCCATGATATCTGTCTAGAGGGTTCTACGTTCTCTGGTACCTCAGATAGGGTATCCATGATATCTGTCTAGAGGGTTCTACCTGCTTTGCTACCTCAGACAGGCTATCCATGATATCTGTCTAGAGGGTTCTATCTCAGACAGGCTATCCATGATATCTGTCTAGAGGGTTCTACTTGCTCTGGTACCTCAGACAGGCTATCCATGATATCTGTCTAGAGGGTTCTACTTGCTCTGGTACCTCAGACAGGGTATCCATGATATCTGTCTAGAGGGTTCTACTTGCTCTGGTACCTCAGACAGGGTATCCATGATATCTGTCTAGAGGGTTCTACTTGCTCTGGTACCTCAGACAGGGTATCCATGATATCTGTCTAGAGGGTTCTACGTTCTCTGGTACCTCAGATAGGGTATCCATGATATCTGTCTAGAGGGTTCTACCTGCTTTGCTACCTCAGACAGGCTATCCATGATATCTGTCTAGAGGGTTCTATCTCAGACAGGCTATCCATGATATCTGTCTAGAGGGTTCTATCTCAGACAGGCTATCCATGATATCTGTCTAGAGGGTTCTACTTGCTCTGGTACCTCAGACAGGCTATCCATGATATCTGTCTAGAGGGTTCTACTTGCTCTGGTACCTCAGACAGGTAGACATGGTACCTCAGACATGGTATCTGTCTCAAATCAAATCAAATTTTATTTGTCACATACACATGGTTAGCAGATGTTAATGCGAGTGTAGCGAAATGCTTGTGCTTCTAGTTCCGACAATGCAGTAATATAACACGTAAAAAAACAAAAAACTGCATAGTTTCCTAGGAACGCGAAGCGAGGCGGCCATCTCTGTCGGCGCCGGAAGTACTAGAGGGTTCTACTTGCTCTGGAACCTCAGTGGCATCAGAGCAAGAACACGCACAATACAACGGCAATGCTTTCGTAATCATCATCCGAAATGCTAATTTATCATACAATGTTACACTTGACAAATACCATTACCAAAACAGGAAGCTAAATTGTACCTTCATTAAGTCTCCTTTTCGACTCGAAAAGTTTTCCTTTATAAATGCTAATCGTTTACTGTTGAATCTGGGGCCTAATCTACTCCAACTAATTAACGTGTTAAAAACTGATGAAATGTTAACTCTGCATTTTCATTTTTCTTTGCTTGTAATACAATAACTGCAGACCCTGTAAATAAATCAATATTTACAATCCAACTGTAAAAAAAAAAAAAAACAATTAAGAAAAACAACCGATTCCCTTGGAAAATAACTGAAGAATAATATGTATTAACTGTTCTGCAATCCACAACGGAGACGGATATCAACACAACCCCAGCAGGCAACCGAGCGCTGCTCTTTCAGGCACCGGAATACAGGGGGAAAATGCACCAAACGTGAGGAAAGTGGCACATGCCAATAATGGAGCCCTTTTACACAGCAGGGTAAATTGAAGGATTTAATGAGAAACTAACCAATAGAAAAAAAAACGAGCCGTCCATGTCAGAGGCGGAAGAGCTGAGCCCAGTTAATGTTTCTCTGTGTAACGTTGTGTTTGGATTGTGTGTGTGTGTGTACGTGTGTGTGCGTGTGTGTGTTTTGTGTGTGCGTGCGTGTGTGTTTTGTGTGTTTTGTGTGTGTGTGTGTGTGTTTTGTGCGTGTGTGTGTGTTTTGTGTGTGTGTGTGTGTTTTGTGTGTGTGTATGTGTGTGCGTGTGTGTAGCGTATGGTTTGACCACTGAGCCGATGCGGAGAGAGCGGGACACGGCCGTGACTCTGACTGGTCGGCTCGCAGTAAATTGACTTGTTCAAGCCCATGTCATTTATTTTTTAACCCACTGGCACAAAACAGTTTCCTGTTTCTATCGGCCGTTTGTAGACGACGGTAGCGGTGTGATTGGGGTCATAGAGTAAACGTTTGATTGGTCTGCCATCATTAGGTCTTCCGCACTTTGATGTAGGTCAGTAGTATGAGCTGTAATTTATTGTGATCCAATCAGGTTTGTCGATAAAGAGGCGTGATGTAGCCAGAAAAACAACTCCAACATCACAGTGGAAGTATCGTCATCAGTTGAAAGTTGTGAAAGGTGTAAGACACAACAAGGCCTGTAGATAACAGGTAATGTGGTAGCAGGTCTGTAGATAACAGGTAATGTGGTAGCAGGTCTGTAGATAACAGGTAATGTGGTAGCAGGTCTGTAGATAACAGATAATGTGGTAGTTGGTCTGTAGAGAACAGGTAATGTGGTAGCAGGTCGGTAGAGAACAGGTAATGTGATAGCAGGTCAGTAGATAACAGCTAATGTGGTAGCAGGTCTGTAGATAACAGGTAATGTGGTAGCAGGTCTGTAGATAACAGGTAATGTGGTAGCAGGTCTGTAGAGAACAGGTAATGTGAAAGCAGGTCAGTAGATAACAGGTAATGTGGTAGAAGGTCTGTAGAGAACAGGTCATGTGATAGCAGGTCTGTAGAGAACAGGTAATGTGGTAGCAGGTCTGTAGAGAACAGGTAATGTGGTAGCAGGTCTGTAGAGAACAGGTAATGTGAAAGCAGGTCAGTAGATAACAGGTAATGTGGTAGCAGGTCTGTAGATAACAGGTAATGTGGTAGCAGGTCTGTAGAGAACAGGTAATGTGGTAGCAGGTCTGTAGAGAACAGGTAATGTGGTAGAAGGTCTGTAGATAACAGGTAATGTGAAAGCAGGTCAGTAGATAACAGGTAATGTGGTAGCAGGTCTGTAGAGAACAGGTAATGTGGTAGCAGGTCTGTAGAGAACAGGTAATGTGACAGCAGGTCTGTAGAGGATAGGTAATGTGACAGCAGGTCTGTAGAGAACAGGTAATGTGGTAGCAGGTCTGTAGAGAACAGGTAATGTGGTAGCAGGTCTGTAGATAACTGGTAATGTGGTAGCAGGTCGGTAGATAACAGGTCATGTGGTAGCAGGTCGGTAGATAACAGGTAATGTGATAGCAGGTCTGTAGAGAACAGGTAATGTGATAGCAGGTCGGTAGATAACAGGTAATGTGATAGCAGGTCTGTAGATAACAGGTAATGTGGTAGCAGGTCTGTAGATAACAGATAATGTGGTAGCAGGTCTGTAGAGAACAGGTAATGTGGTAGCAGGTCTGTAGGTAATGTGATAGGGAGGAAACAGTCGAGTATTTCAGAGGATGGTTCTGTACACCTCCATTTAGGTTTTACTGTATGGTCTGCTGTACTAGTAGCTCACTACAAACATGGCCTGAATTCCAGGTAGGCAGACCTAGCCAATGACAGTAAAGTGCCAAAGCTTGCAACACACAACACACTGTCCCATTCTCTGTCAGGGATTTTCATGAGTTGAATTTGGCAATTTTTGGGGTATTTGCATGTGTGTGAATATGTCAGCATTTCCATTTTCACTGCTGCGTTTTAAAGAACAACTACTACTACTACTACTACCACACACACACACACACACACACACACACACACACACACACACGCACACACACACACACACACAAAAACAACCCAGAAAGGATACTTTTAGAGACTCTGCATTCCTAACTGGGCCGCTATGGCATCACACACCATTGACTCAACCAGTGGTCCATGTAGAAAAACATGGCACTTTGTTAATTCCAAATACCACAACCAGGAGCACACATAAACTGACAAGTATATTGAAAACCTTTGGCATGCTTTTCATGTAAGGTCAATGCCTTAGAACAAAACACAGTCCTTGGAAAGGTAAGACATATCTAACAGTAGATAGTCCTCTCCTTGGAACCCTCTCGTTAGAACTCTCTCTTTAGAAACCTCTCCTTGGAACCCTCTCTTTTTTTAACCCTCTCTTTATAACCCTCTCTTTAGAACCCTCTCTTTGGAACCCTCTACGTGGAACCCTCTCTTTAGAACCCTCTCTTTAGAATCCTCTCCTTGGAACCCTCTCATAGGATCCCTCTCTTTAGAACCCTCTCTTTAGAACCCTCTCCTTGGAACCCTCTCTTTATAACCCTCTCTTTAGAACCCTCTCCTTGGAACCCTCTCATAGGATCCCTCTCTTTAGAACCCTCTCTTTAGAACCCTCTCCTTGGAACCCTCTCATAGGATCCCTCTCTTTAGAACCCTCTCTTTAGAACCCTCTAATTGGAACCCTCTCTTTTGAACCCTCTCCTTGGAAGGATCTCCTTGTCCTTTAGAATGAACAGTAACAATATTCCGTGCCAATGATTCAGAAAGCTCTATATTTTGTCTTTATGAACCGTGCCAAACTAACTGTCATGGAAAATGACACTGAACTCTGTCTCTCTCTGTCTGTCTCTCTCTGTCTGTCTCTCTCTCTCTGTCTCTCTCTCTCTCTGTCTCTCTTTCTCTCTGTCTCTCTGTCTCTCTGTCTCTCTCTTTTGTCTCTCTGTCTCTCTCTCTCTCTCTGTCTCTCTCTGTCTCTCTGTCTCTCTCTCTGTCTCTCTCTGTCTCTCTCTGTCTCTCTCTCTCTCTCTCTCTCTCTCTGTCTCTCTGTCTCTCTCTCTGTCTCTCTCTGTCTCTCTCTGTCTCTGTCGCTCTGTCTCTCTCACTGTCTCTCTCTCTCTCTCTGTCTGTCTCTCTGTCTCTGTCTCTCTGTCTCTCTCTGTCTCTCTGTCTCTCTCTCTGTCTCTCTCTCTCTCTCTCTCTCTCTCTGTCTCTCTGTCTCTCTCACTGTCTCTTTGTCTCTCTGTCTCTCTCTGTCTCTCTCTCTCTGTCTCTCTGTCTCTCTCTATCTCTCTTTCTCTCTCTCTCTCTGTCTCTCTGTCTCTCTGTCTCTCTCTTTTGTCTCTCTGTCTCTCTCTCTCTCTCTGTCTCTCTCTGTCTCTCTGTCTCTCTCTCTGTCTCTCTCTGTCTCTCTCTGTCTCTCTCTCTCTCTCTCTCTCTCTCTCTCTGTCTCTCTGTCTCTCTCTCTGTCTCTCTCTGTCTCTCTCTGTCTCTGTCGCTCTGTCTCTCTCACTGTCTCTCTCTCTCTCTCTGTCTGTCTCTCTGTCTCTGTCTCTCTGTCTCTCTCTGTCTCTCTGTCTCTCTCTCTGTCTCTCTCTCTCTCTCTCTCTCTCTCTGTCTCTCTGTCTCTCTCACTGTCTCTTTGTCTCTCTGTCTCTCTCTGTCTCTCTCTCTCTGTCTCTCTGTCTCTCTCTATCTCTCTTTCTCTCTCTCTCTCTGTCTCTCTGTCTCTCTCTCTCTCTCTGTCTCTGTCTCTCTCTCTCTCTCTATCTCGCTGGTCACTGTTCAACAAGATCCACATCCATACAATGAGACATGCTCTCCCTATGTATCTACAATTTGGAGTTTATCCATTAATGCAGAATTAGTGGGTTGCCTGTGCATAGTGATGTTAAACACGACCTGCACTGGAAATCAATATGCTGCCCAAGTAACTGGCCCTGTAGTATTTTAACAGAGCTAAATTGCATTACAGGGTGTTAAGTTGGTGTGGAACCAGTTTATCTTCAGGCTTTTACATTACTGAGTGGCAAAAAGAGAGAGACAGAGGTACAGAGAGAGAGACGGAGAGAACTAGAAAGAGACAGAGAAACGGAGAGAAGGGGAAAGAGTGATGGATAGAGGGAGAAAGAGTGATGGATAGAGGGAGAAAGAGTGATGGAGAGAGGGAGAAAGAGTGATAGAGAGAGGGAGAAAGAGTGATGGAGAGAGGGAGAAAGAGAAAAGGAAAGAGAAAAGAGAGATGGAGAGAGGGAAAAAGAGAGAGAAAAAGAGATGGAGAGAGGGAGAAAGAGTGATGGAGAAAGGGAGAAAGAGAAAAGAAAGAGAAAAGAGAGATGGAGAGAGGGAAAAAGAGAGAGAGGTAGAGAGAGGGAGAAAGAGAGAGAGGTGGAGAGAGGGAGAAAGAGAGAGAGGTGGAGAGAGGGAGAAAGAGAGAGTGGAGAGAGGGAGAAAGAGAGAGAGGTGGAGAGAGGGAGAGAGAGAGATGGAGAGAGGGAAAAAGAGAGAGAGGTAGAGAGAGGGAGAAAGAGAGAGAGGTGGAGAGAGGGAGAAAGAGAGAGAGGTGGAGAGAGGGAGAAAGAGAGAGTGGAGAGAGGGAGAAAGAGAGAGAGGTGGAGAGAGGGAGAACGAGAGAGAGGTGGAGAGAGGGAGAAAGAGAGTAATAGTGGTGGGGAAATTAGACTTACTCATTGGAGGGGTGTCCAACTGGACTCTCTGTCTCTCCTGGAGAAGATGGAGCCAATAGACAAGGACTCCTTGTTCATGGTTGTAGTATTTAGTTTTTTATTTATTTCTCACATTAGCTCAAAACATCCTTTGCATTATTACATTATTACCAAATAACTTTGTGATAATAGTAATGCAGTAAATCAGCAACACTTTGACCAGAAACACGACTTTCCTGTATTGAATCCTTTGTTCGTACCCCTCAAGGCAGTTCCACTTATCCCAGACGACTGCTCCAAGAGGCCGCCGTCAGAGAAGAGGTATTTGGAGGGGACTCAAGAGTTCGATTCAGGAGGCATGCATACCACCCCACGTATACACTACTGTAATGTTAAGATCTCCCTTCACTGGATCTTTACACCACATCCAGCTGATGTTTGGCGTTGCGCCAAGTGATTTTAGGATTGTGTGTGGCCATGGAAACCCATTTAATGAAGCGATCTTTTGCTGATGGTGCTTCCGGAGGCAGTTTGGAACTTGGCAGTGGGAGTTACATTTTTACACGCTAGCCGCTTCGGCACTCGGCGGTCCCGTTTTGTGAGCTTGTGTGGCCACTTCGCGGCTAGACTTTTCCACTTTACAAGGCTGAAATTAGACGAACTGACAGGCTTAAATTCTTGTTAATCTAACTGCACTGTTCAATTTACAGTAGCTATTTCCGTGAACAAATACTATTGTTTGAGGAGAGTACACAACAACAAACCCTTTATCACGGCAACTGGTTTAATACATTCACCTCTGAAGGTAAATAATGTACTTCCATTCAGCAATCTGTCTCTGATTTGTCATCCTGAGGGTCCCAGAGATAAAATGCAGCATATTTTAAAAAAAATAAAAAAAAAATAATCTATTTTTATATTGAAATGTAGGAACTGGGTTCTACAGTTTGAACGCCACTGTTGTCTCTGGCTCTACACACACCTCGCCCGGCCATCTAGATGTGTGAAAGTTAGTGTATAAGCTAATGATCCATCACGTTTGACATTCCTGGGAGAGTGTAAACGTACATTTTGTATTACCATTTTTTTTTAATTGTTGGTATGTTCTCTATAGTTATGTACTTGAAAATGTACCAATTGACCAATTCGGCACATTTGGGCATACAAAATATTGTCCAGTATTGCAATGCTTCACTAGATCAATCTGACATGTTGCACACACACCGCTGCCATCTAGTGGCCAAAATCGAAATTGCGCCTGACCTGGAAAACTATATTATGGCCTTTCTCTTGCATTTCAATGAGGTTTAAAAAATAAGTAAAAGAAAACACGTGTTTTTTTCCCATTGTATTATCTTTTACCAGATCTAATGTGTTATATTCTGTTACATTAATGTAACATTTCCACAAACTTCAAAGTGTTTCCTTTCAAATGGTATCAAGAATATGCATATCCTTGCTTCAGGTCCTGAACTACAGGCAGTTAGATTTAGGTATGTCATTTAGGTGAATTATTATTAAGAGGATCGTATGACCTCCTCCTCATCTGACACCCCAGACCCAATGTAATTTGCATACCGCTCCAATGGATCCACGGATGACACAGTCGCCATCACACTTCACACTGCCCTGTCCAAGCTGGACAAAAAAATAAACAAATAAACTTTTTAAGAATGCTGTTCATTGACTACAGCTCAGCCTTCAACACCATAGTACCCTCCAAGCTCATCATTAAGCTCAGCGCCCTGGCTCTGAACCCCGCCCTGTGCAACTGGGTTCTGGACTTCCTGAATGGCCGCCCCCAGGTGGTGAAGGTAGGCAACAACACCTCCACTATACTCATCCTCAGCACAGGGGCCCAACAAGGGTGTGCACTCAGCCCCTTCCTGTACTCCCTGTCCACCTATGACTGCGTGGCCAGTCACTTCTCCGAACTCAATCATCAAGTTTGCGGACAACACAACAGTGGTAGACCTAATTAACCTAATTGCCTGGTGGAGAGGTGCCAGGAAAATAATCTCTCCCTCAACGTCAACCAAACAATGGAGCTGACCGTGGACTTCAGGAGTTAGCAGAGGGAGCCTCCGTACACATCTATGGGGCCGAAGTGGAGAAGGTGAAAAGTGTCAAGTTCCTTCGACGTTACACATCACTGACAATCTGAAATGGTCCACAGGAAGTGGCACAGGAAGTGTGGTGAAGAAGGGGAAACAGTTCAACCTCAGGAGGCTGAAGAAATTCCGCTTGGCCCGTAAGACCCTCACAAACTTTTACAGATGCACCATCGAGAGCATCCTGTCGGGCTGTATCACCACCTGGTACGGAAAATGCACCGTCCGCAACCACAGGGCTCTTCAGAGTGTGGTGCGGTCTTCCCAAAGCATCACCGGGGGGGTGGCACACTGCCTGCCCTCCAGGACATATACAGCACCCGGTGACACAGCAAGGCCAAGAAGATCATCAAGGACCACAGCCACCTGAAACACGGCCTGTTCACCCAGCTATCATCTAGAAGATCATCAAGGACCACAGCCACCTGAACCACGGCCTGTTCACCCCGCTACCATCCAGAAGGCGAGGTCAATACAGGTGCCTCAAAGCTGGATATATTATGTACTATGTGTATATCTGATGTGTATATCTGATGTGTATATCTGATGTGTATACCTGATGTGTATACCTGATGTGTAAATCTGATGTTTCACGACTTCTGCCGAAGTCGTTGTCTCTCCTTGTTCGGGCGGTCAACATCACCGGTCTTCTTGCCATCATTGATCCATTTTTCATTTTCCATTGGTTTTGTCTTGTCTTCTTCGTTCACACCTGGTACCAATCCCATTCATTACCTGTTGTCTATTTAGCCCTCTGTTTCCCCTCATGTCTTGGTCAGAGATAGTTAGTTATTGTTTTGGTGTTGTTTTGGTGTTGTTTGTATTGGTGCGTCGGGTCCTCCAGAGATAGTTAGTTATTGTTTTGGTGTTGTTTGTATTGGTGCGTCGGGTCCTCCAGAGATAGTTAGTTATTGTTTTGGTGTTGTTTGTATTGGTGCGTTGGGTCCTCCAGAGATAGTTAGTTATTGTTTTGGTGTTGTTTGTATTGGTGCGGTGGGGCCTCCAGAGATAGTTATTGTTTTGGTGTTGTTTGTATTGGTGCGTCGGGTCCTCCAGAGATAGTTGGTTATTGTTTTGGTGTTGTTTGTATTGGTGCGTCGGGTCCTCCAGAGATAGTTAGTTATTGTTTTGGTGTTGTTTTGGTGTTGTTTGTATTGGTGCGTCGGGGCCTCCAGAGATAGTTAGTTATTGTTTTGGTGTTCTTTGTATTGGTGCATCGGGTCCTCCAGAGATAGTTAGTTATTGTTTTGGTGTTGTTTGTATTGGTGCGTCGGGGCCTCCAGAGATAGTTAGTTATTGTTTTGGTGTTGTTTGTAATGGTGCGTCGGGTCCTCCAGAGATAGTTAGTTATTGTTTTGGTGTTGTTTGGTGTTGTTTTTTTTTTCGGTTGTTTTGGTGTTGTTTGGTGTTGTTTGGGGTTGTTTTGGTGTTGTTTGGGGTTGTTTTGGTGTTGTTTGATGTTGTTTGGGGTTGTTTGGGGTTGTTTTGGTGTTGTTTGGGGTTGTTTTTGTGTTGTTTGGTGTTGTTTGGTGTTGTTTGGGGTTGTTTTTGTGTTGTTTGGTGTTGTTTGGTGTTGTTTGGTGTTGTTTGGTGTTGTTTGGTGTTGTTTGGTGTTGTTTGGTGTTGTTTGGTGTTGTTTGGTGTTGTTTGGTGTTGTTTTTTTACATCATTAAACTACTCCATTTTACCAAGATAAATTATCCTGCGCCTGACTTCCTTGCCACCGATACACACGCCTATGATATGCATACCTGATGTGTATACCTGATGTGTACTAGTGGGGGTGGGGGCACTGTCTACAACATGCGTTCGTCACATTTAGAAAATGAGGGCATTTGCAAATTGATTTTCATTATTCAGCAGACAATCATGAAATATGTAAATGGCAAAGTAAAAATCATATAAAAATAAAAGAACATTCTCCTGGTGGGAATGCTGTTCTGTTTACAGTATTTACCTGTTCATATATGAACATTTAAAACACATTTTCAACTTGTACAATAAGCAGGTAACATGGCTGTAGGGCATTCAGCAAACAGGTTAAAAATCTAAAATGTGTAACTAAATGACTGTTAATATTATTTCCCAGAAGTAACAGCGCTTTCTGTACTGATATGAAAAACGATGTACTGTCAGGTCAGGAATAATCAACACAATGATTGTTTAGAGTTGAATAATTGTGTTAAGAAGTATAGAAAGCCCACTTATCCACTGAGTGATTTCAGCTAAAGGTGTGCTTGGCTGTGGCTCCTACGGTATAAGAGATAGTGGTGTGATTGGCTGTATGGCTCGTGTAGTGGTGTGATTGGCTGTATGGCTCATGTAGTGGTGTGGTTGGCTGTATGGCTCATGTAGTGGTGTGATTGGCTGTGTGGCTCATGTAGTGGTGTGATTGGCTGTATTGTTCATGTAGTGGTGTGATTTGCTGTATGGCTCATGTAGTGGTGTGATTGGCCGTATGGCTCATGTAGTGCTGTGATTGGCCGTATGGCTCCTGTAGCGGTGTGATTGGCTGTGTGGCTCATGTAGCGGTGTGATTGGCTGTATGGCTCACGTAGTGCTGTGATTGGCTGGAAGCTTGCTTGTTCAAGCCCTTGGCCTGGCGACACGAAAATGGGAAAGGAAGTGAATTGGAATCTCCTCCCGTTCTGCCCTTGATCAAGGCACTTAACCCCCACAATTCCTCTCCATTCAGACACACTCCACTGCAGCTGACCCCGTGCCACTCAACTTGTGTTTTTATACCTGGGGGTGTTGAAAAAAGGCAGAAGACACGTTTCTATTCTAACCAACGGACAACAACGTCTCTGCTCTATATTATATTCCTATATGAGAGAGCTGTGTGCTTGGCTTGGCTTGCTGTAGTGGCGTGGCTCTTGTACATACTTAAGGCAGATTGACTGATGTCAGTGAGTTCTGTGTTTGGATATGGCTCCTGAATGAGGAGCCTACGAGTGTTCAGCAGAGTTCCCGGCTGTGTCTCCTCTCCTGAATGAGGAGCCTACGAGTGTTCAGCAGAGTTCCCGGCTGTGTCTCCTCTCCTGAATGAGGAGCCTACGAGTGTTCAGCAGAGTTCCCGGCTGTGTCTCCTCTCCTGAATGAGGAGCCTACGAGTGTTCAGCAGAGTTCCCGGCTGTCTCTCCTCTCCTGAATGAGGAGCCTACGAGTGTTCAGCAGAGTTCCCGGCTGTGTCTCCTCTCCTGAATGAGGAGCCTACGAGTGTTCAGCAGAGTTCCTGGCTGTCTCTCCTATCCTGAATGAGGAGCCTATGAGTGTTCAGCAGAGTTCCCGGCTGTGTCTCCTCTCCTGAATGAGCAGCCTACGAGTGTTCAGCAGAGTTCCCGGCTGTGTCTCCTCTCCTGAATGAGGAGCCTATGAGTGTTCAGCAGAGTTCCCGGCTGTGTCTCCTCTCCTGAATGAGCAGCCTACGAGTGTTCAGCAAGTAGTAGTGTAGTGTTCTCAAGTAGTAGTGTAGTAGTATAGTAGTTTAGTAGTATAGTAGTATAGAAGTATAGTAGTTCAGTAGTTCCGTAGTATAGTAGTATAGTAGTATAGTAGTATAGTAGTTTAGTAGTATAGTAGTATAGCACTGTAGTAGTGTAGTAGTGTAGTAGGATAGTAGTGTAGCGGTGTTGTTGTGTAGTGGTGTAGTAGTATAGTTGTGTAGTAGTGTAGCAGTATAGTTGTGTAGTAGTGTAGCAGTATAGTTGTGTAGTAGTGTAGTAGTGTAGTAGTGTTCTCCTGTAGTAGTGTAGTAGTGTAGTAGTGTAGTAGTGTAGTTTTGTAGTTGTGTAGTTGTGTAGTAGTGTAGTAGTATATTAGTGTAGTAGTGTTCTCCTGTAGTAGTAGTGTATTAGTGTAGTAGTATAGTAGTGTAGTGCCTGCCTGCCTGCCTGCCTGCCTGCCTGCCTGCCTGCCTGCCTGCCTGCCTGCCTACCTGCCTGCCTGCCTGCCTGCCTGCCTGCTTACCTGCCTGCCTGCCTGCCTGCCTGCCTGCCTGCCTGCCTCTCTATCAATTCAATTGAATTTTATTGGCATGGGAAACATATGTTAACATTGCCAAAGCAAGTGAGGTAGATAATATACAAAAGTGAAATAAACAATAAAAATGAACAGTAAATATTACACTCACAGAAGTTCCTAAAGAATAGAGACGTTTCAAATGTCATATTATGTATATAAACAGTGTTGTAACGATTAAAGTACAAAATGGAAAAAAATAAGCATAAATATGTACAAATGGTTAAAGGACACAAGATAAAATAAATAAGCATAAATATGGGTTGTATTTACAATAGAGTTTGTTCTTCACTGGTTGACCTTTTCTTGTGGCAACAGGTCACACATATTGCTGCTGTGATGGCACACTGTGGAATTTCACCCAGTAGATATGGGAGTTTATCAGAATATGGATTATTTTCAATTTTTTTGGTGGATCTGTGTAATCTGAGGGAAATATGTGTCTCTTTTATGGTCATACATTGGGCAGGAGGTTAGGAAGTGCAGCTCAGTTTCCAACCCATTTTGTGGGCAGTGAGCACATAGCCTCTCTTCTCTTGAGAGCCATGTCTGCCTACGGCGGCCTTTCTCAATAGCAAGGCTATGCTCACTGAGTCTGTACATAGTCAAAGCTTTCCTTAAGTTTGGGTCAGTCAGAGTGGTCAGGTATTCTGCCACTGTGTACTCTCTGTTTAGGGCCAAATAGCATTCTAGTTTGCTTGGTTTCTTTGTGAATTCTTTCCAATGTGTCAAGTAATTATCTTTTTGTTTTCTCATGATTTGGTTGGGTCTAATTGTGTTGCTCTTCCTGGGGCTCTGTGGGGTGTGTTTGTGAACAGAGCCCCAGGACCAGCTTGCTTAGGGGACTCTTCTCCAGGTTAATCTCTCTGTAGGTGATGGCTTTGTTATGGAAGATTTGGGAATCGCTTCCTTTAGGTGGTTGTAGAATTGAATGGCTCTGTTCTGGATTATGATAATTAGTGGGTATCGACCTAATTCTGCTCTGCATGCATTATTTGGTGTTCTACGTTGTACACTGAGGATGTTTTTTGCAGAATTCTGAATGAAGAGTCTCAATTTGGTGTTTGTCCCATTTTGTGAATTATTAGTTGGTGAGCGGACCCCAGACCTCACAACCATAAAGGGCAATGGGTTCTATAACTGATTCAAGTATTTTTAGCCAGATCCTAATTGGTATGTTGAATTTTATGTTCCTTTTGATGGCATAGAAAGTCCTTCTTGCCTTGTCTCTCAGATCGTTCACAGCTTTGTGGAAGTTACCTGTGGCGCTGATGTTTAGGCCAAGGTATGTATAGTTTTTTGTGTGCTCAAGGGCAACAGTGTCTAAATTGAATTTGTATTTGTGGTCCTGGCGACTTTACCTATTTTGGAACACCATTATTTTGGTCTTACTGAGATTTACTGTCAAGGCCCAAGTCTGGCAGAATCTGTGCAGAATGTCTAGGTGCTGCTGTAGGCCCTCCTTGGTTGGTGACAGAAGTACCAGATCATCAGCAAACAGTAGACATTTGACTTCAGATGCTAGTAGGGTGAGGCCGGGTGCTGCAGACTTTTCTAGTGCCGAGTCAATTCGTTGATATATATGTTGAAGAGGGTGGGGCTTAAGCTGCATCCCTGTCTCTACCCCCGGCCCTGTGGGAAGAAATGTGTGTGTTTTTTGCCAATTTTAACCGCACACTTGTTGTTTGTGTACATGGATGTAATAATGCCATATGTTTTTACCTCAACACCACTTTCCATCAATTTGTGAAACAATTTGTCTATCTATCTATCTATCTATCTATCTATCTATCTATGTATGTAGATGCAGGGCCTTAGACCGCTGCGCCACAATTTATCCCAAAATATCTTTATTCCTTTCCTCGACATCTCTCTCTCTCTCAAATCTGTGTGAGGCCTTTCTGCCAGTTTGAAGCCCATGATAAAATAATGATATGCTACTCATGTGTTGTGCAAACACTGTAGCCTCATGCTCCCCATCGCTGTCTGTTTCTATGTAGATGAACAAGTTTGGAGAGGTTTGCGTAATGCGGTCAGCTTGCCCCCAGCTCCTCAGGCTCTGCTGCGTTCGGTTAGCGAGTGATATGATGGGGTGTCGTCAGCGGTGAAAGCGTCAACTTGTTGCTTGAAAAGGAGCAGCCAAACATACAAGAGTTTAATTAAAATGTTACTGGTCACATAAACATGGTTAGCAGATGTTACTGCGAGTGTAGCGAAATGCTTGTGCTTCTAGTTCCGACAGTGTAGCATTAACTAACAATTCAACAACAACTACCTAACACACACAAATCTAATGGGATGGAATAAGAATATGTAGATATGAATATATGGATGGGCCATGACCGACCGGCATAGACGAGATGCAATAGATGGTATAAAATACAGTATATACATCTGGGATGAGTAATGCAACATATGTAAACATCATTATTTAAGTGGGGTTAATAAAGTGACTAGTGATCCATTTGTTAGAGTGGCCAATGATTTCAAGTCTGTTTGTTAGCGATAGTGATAGTTAGTGATAGTTGTTGAACAGTCTGATGGCCTTGAAATAGAAGCTGTTTTTCAGTCTCTCGGTCTCAGCTTTGATGCACCTGTACTGACCTCGCCTTCAGGATTGAAGCAGGGTGAACAGGCAGTGGCTCGGGTACCTCCAGTCACTCTCTCATAATCCTCCACTCCTGCTCTGGTCCACAACACTACCACCAACTACACCACCACCACCCACCCCGTCCACTCCTGATCAGGTCCACAAAATCCACCTCCACCTACACTACCACCACCCACCCCGTCCACTCCTGCTCTGGTTCACATCACAACCACAACCACTACCAATCTTCCTCTTCACCACCATCTCCACTCCTCCTCTCCACCTCCACCTACACTACTCCTCATCTCCACCTCCACCACCACCACCACTCCTCAACTCCACCACCACTCCTCAACTCCACCACCACTCCTCATCTCCACCTCCACCATCCCTCCTCATCTCCACCTCCACCTCCACCATCCCTCCTCATCTCCACCTCCACCACCACACCTCATCTCCACCTCCACCACAACCAACACTCCTCAACTCCACCACCATTCCTCCTCTCTACCACCACTCCCCATCTCCACCTACACCTCCACCACCACTCCTCATTTCCACCACCACATCTCATCTCCACCTCCACCACAACCATCACCATTCCTCATCTCTACCTCCACCACCTCCACTCCTCATCTCCACCTCCACCACCACCAGACCTCATCTCCACCTCCACCACCACTCCTCCACCTCCACCACCACCACCACTACTCATCACCACCACCACCACCACTCCTCCACCTCCACCACCACCAGCACTCCTCATCTCCACCTCCACCACCACCAATCCTTATCTCCTCCACTACCACCACCACCACCACCACCACCACTCCTCATCTCCACCACCACCATCACCACCATTCCTCATCTCCACCACCACCACTCCTCATCTCCACCTCCACCACCACCTCCACCACCACCACCACCACCACCACCACCACCACCAGCACCACCACCACTCCTCATCTCCACCTCCACCACCTCCACTCCTCATCTCCACCTCCACCACCACCTCCACCACCACCATCACCACCACCACTCCTCATCTCCACCTCCATCACCTTCACTCCTCATCTCCACCTCCACCACCACCAGACCTCATCTCCACCTCCACCACCACCACTCCTCATCTCCACCTGCACCACCACCACTCCTCATCTCCACCACCAGCACCACCTCCACTCCTCATCTCCACCTCCACCACCACCTCCACCACTCCTAATCTCCACCTCCACCATCACCACTCCTCATCTCCACCTCCACCACCACCACCACTCCTCATCTCCACCACCACCACTCCTCATCTCCACCACCACCACTCCTCATCTCCACCTCCACCACCACCACTCCTCATCTCCACCACCACCACTCCTCACCTCCAGCCCCACCTCCACCACCACCACTCCTCATCCCCTCCACTACCACCACCACCACCACCACCACTCTTCCTCATCTCCACCACCACCACCTCCACCACCACCGCCACTCCTCATCTACACCTCCACCACTACTCATTTCAACCACCACCACCACTCCTCATTTCCACCACCACCACCACCACCACCATCTCCACCACCACCACCACTTCTCATCTCAGCCTCCACCACCACCAATCCTCATCTTCACCTCCACCACCACTCCTCCACCACCACCACTCCTCATCTCCACCTCCACCACCACCACTCCTCATCTCCACCACCACCACCTCCACCACCACCGCCACTCCTCATCTACACCTCCACCACTACTCATTTCAACCACCACCACCACTCCTCATTTCCACCACCACCACCACCACCACCATCTCCACCACCACCACCACTTCTCATCTCAGCCTCCACCACCACCAATCCTCATCTTCACCACCACCACCACCTCCACTCCTCATCTCCACCTCCACCACCACCACCACCACTCCTCCACCACCACCACTCCTCATCTCCACCACCACCACCACCTCCACTCCTCATCTCCACCTCCACCACCACCACCACCACTCCTCATCTCCACCACCACCACCACTCCTCATCTCCACCACCACCACCACTCCTCATCTCCACCACCACCACTCCTCACCTCCACCCCCACCTCCACTCCTCATCCCCTCCACTACCACCACCACCACCACCACCTCCACTCTTCCTCATCTCCACCACCACCACCTCCACCACAACCGCCACTCCTCATCTACACCTCCACCTCCACTCCTCATTTCAACCACCACCATCACCATTCCTCCTCTCTACCATCACCACTCTCCCTCATCTCCACCACCACCACCACCTCTCCTCATCTCCACCACCACCACTCCTCATCTCCACCACCACCACCACCACCTCTCCTCATCTCCACCACCACCTCTCCTCATCTCCACCACCACCACTCCTCATCTCCACCTCCACCACCACCTCTCCTCATCTCCACCACCACCACCACTCCTCATCTCCACAACCACCACTCCTCACCTCCACCCCCACCTCCACCACCACCACTCCTCATCCCCTCCACCACCACCACCTCTCCTCATCTCCACCACCACCACCTCTCCTCATCTCCATCTCCACCACCACCACCACCACTTCCATCACCACTTCCATCACTACCAATTCTCTTATCCACCACCACCCCTCCTCCTCTTCATCACCACCACCACCACCACTCCTCATCACCACCACCACCACCACTCCTCATCACCACCACCACCACCTCTCCTCATCTCCACCATCACCACCTCTCCTCATCTCCATCTCCACCACCACCACCACTTCCATCACCACTTCCATCACTACCAATTCTCTTATCCACCACCACCCCTCCTCCTCCTCATCACCACCACCACCCCTCCTCCTCACCACCACCACCACTCCACCACTCACTCTAACACACACAGACACACAAACACACACATTATTTGTTGTTGTTGTATTGTTTGTATATCCTTCCTCCATTTTCCACTCTGTAAGTGATGGTTATGATTAGAAACAGGATGACAGCTGTCACGAGCACAAGACAAGCCTGAATAATAATACACGCTGATCACAAAACAGGAGAGACAAAACTATACAAACCATTCAGAGTCCGCTACTCACTAGGCTCCTCTCTCTGCATGGAAATGATTTGCCGTTAACACTGAAACATGTTGGAGATGAAGTGTGGCCTTTTCTCTCCGAGAGAACGTCTAACTGACATCCTATTCCCTACGTAGTGCACTACTTTTGACCAGAGTCTGCACAATATAGGTAATAGGGTGCCATCTAGGACACAGGCACACATGCATGGTGTGGTTAAATGTTTCAATGTAAGTATTTATATGATGGATGACCTTGGTTAAGTAAATCCCGTATAGCCTGGCTGATTATAGAGCTATAAAGAGTAACACATTTATTGGAGAATTATGAAGCACACATTTTATTGAAACAGTGGGGGCCACAGGTTTTTCCAACTGCGGGTCCGGTCCGGTCCGACAGCCGGATAGCTATATTATTTCTGTTCTGTTTATGTGGGGAAAGGAGAGGGAGAAAGAGATGAAGAAAGAGAGGAAGAAAGAGAGGAAGAAAGAGAAAAATAAGAATAAAGAGAGTGGGAAAGAGTGAGAAAGAGAGGAAGAAAGAAATATAAGGAGAAAGAGAGGGAGAAAGAGAAAGAGGGGGAGAAAGGGAGGAAGAAAAAGAGGGAGAAAGAGAAGGAGAAAGAGAGGGAGAAAGAGAGGGAGAAAGAGAGGGAGAAAGAGAGGGAGAAAGAGAGGGAGAAAGAGAGGGAGAAAGAGAGGGAGAAAAAGAGGGAGAAAAAGAGGGAGAAAAAGAGGGAGAAAAAGAGGGAGAAAAAGAGGGAGAAAAAGAGGGAGAAAGAGAAGGAAAAAGAGAGTGAGAAAAGGTCACAAGGCACAAGGCTACTCTCATTTATTTTATTTTCTAAGCTGTGTGTGCTTCTCCACCCAGAGCTGCTAATGAATCACCAGGGTGAAGTGGGCCTCAGCTTTCAGCCTGTTTACAGTTCCATGTGTTCAGGACTAGGTCAGAGTCACAGGTAGATATTCCCATCTGGTTTTCTGTTCGCACTTCCCTCCCTTCTCTTTGGAAGAGGGACAGTCTTATACCAGAATAAAACAAGAGGGGAAAAATACAGATTTTATTCACACCCCTTCACTTTCCCCAGATTGTCGTTGCGTTACCGCGGGGATTCAACATAGATGTTTTTTCTTCCCTCACACATCTACATCTACATATCCCATAATGACAAAGTGAAAACATGTTTTTAGACATTTTTATTTGCTAATGTTTTGAAAATGTATTCACACCCCTGAGTCAATACATGTTAGAATTACCTTTGGCAGTGATTACAGCTGTTGAGTCTTTTTTGGGGGGGTAAAGTCTCTAAGAGCTTTGAACACCTGGATTATACAATATTTGCATATAAATCTTCAAGTTCTGTCAAGTTGGTTGGTGATCGTCTCTAGAGTGTAGTGATGGTCGAGGCGTTTAATATGAGGGAAGACACTTGTATTTTTTAACGAGACTTTATTTCTATTTCAGCATATTGGATGACTGACATTCAAAAACCAATCACCCATCTCATTGTAACATCAATAGGGTTATACTTCTACGTGATACTAAACTTGTTCCTATACCCATCGTGATGTTGCTACAGCCTAGCCTACGAATTCAAGTTTACAAGTAGGTGTGAAGGTAATCAAGGTGACAGACAGTGACACATTCAAATTCCACCATGCACACTGTTGCCTGCATCTAGCTGATTGATGTAGGGTGCAATCATTTGTGCAACAGTTGCAAAAACAAGAGTTTCTATTGGACGAATTCAGGTGTGTTTATACACGTTTCATTCCGTTGGCTTCCATTTTTAAGAAACATTTTTTTTCAACAGAATGAATACACCCTTGGTAACTTTCTTAGCAGCCACATACAAACCGCATGAATATTTTGCTCGTTCTATAATCTCGTTCTCCTCCTCTCACCTTTTCCCTTCGCTTGTGGACTTCAGGACACAACACATCAGCTGTCTGTGACCAGGCGAGAAAAAAAAACTTTACAAGCCAAACCTTCATATAAAAACCACTAAAAACTGTTCCAACTGTTGCCTTCTCTCGCTTTAAATCAACTACTCACCACATTTTATACACAGCAGTGATAGCTAGCTGTAGCTTAAGCTTTCAATACTAGATTTGTTGATCCTTTGTTTCGTTGATCCTTTGATTGGGTGAACAACATGTCAGTTCATGCTGCAAGAGCTCTGATAGGTTGAAGGACGTCCTCTGGAAGTTGTCATAATTACTGTGTAAGTCTATGGAAGAGGGTGAGAACCATGAGCCTCCTAGGTTTTGTATTGAAGTCAATGTACCTAGAGGAGGACAGAAGCTAGCTGTCCTCTGGCTACATCATGGTGCTCCTGTAACGATTGTCTTCCTCTTCTGATGAGGAATAGTATGGATGGGACCAATGTGCAGCGTGGTAACTGTTCATGGTATATTTATTAAACCGAACACAAAAAATAACAAAGGAGAAACCACGACAACAACAAAACAGTTCTGTAAGGTAAAACGAAAACACTATACAGAAAATAACTACCCACAACCCATAGTGGGAAAACAGGCTGCCTAAGTATGGTTCTCAATCAGAGACAACGATTGCCAGCTGCCTCTGATTGGGAACCGTACCAGGCCAAACACATAGAAATAGAAAACATAGAACACATAACATAGAATGCCCACCCCAACTCACGCCCTGACCAAACTAAAATAGAGACATAAAAAAGGAACTAAGGTCAGGATGTGACAGCTACCCTACAGAGTGCTACTGAGGCTACCTTCATTACAAAACAGTGTGTTTGAATCAATTATTTGGTGATGTGAATATATTTAGCAGAGTTTTATCTATGTTTCACTATTTTTATTAAATTCACTGAGGAGGAGGTTCCATCCCATTCCTCCTCTGAGGAGGTTCCATCCCCTTCCTCCTCTGAGGAGCTTCCATCCCCTTCCTCCTCTGAGGAGGTTCCATCCCCTTGCTCCTCTGAGGAGGTTCCACTGCTAGACAGCTATTGCCATATTTTTTCAAACCGATTTAAGTCAAAACTGTAACTAGGCCACTCAGGAACATTCAATGTTTTCTTGGTCAGCAACTTCAGCAAGGGATGCTTCTGAGGGGAAAACGGCTCACAATAATGGCCGGAACGGAGCAAATGTAGACTGGAGACCCTGTCCTTCATATATTTGATACCATTCCACTAATTCTGCTCCAGTCATTACCACGAGCCCATTCTCCCAAATGAAGGTGCCACCAACCTTCTGTGAACTCCAATGTATATTTGGCCTTGTGTTTTAGGTTATTGTCCTTGCTGAATGGTGAATTTGTCTCCCAGTGTCCGTTAGAAATCAGATTGAACCAGGATGTCCTCCAGGATTTTGCCAATGACAAGCACACCCATAACATGATGCAGCCAACACCATGCTTGAAAATATGAAGAGTGGAACTCAGTGATATGTTGTGTTGGATTTGGCCCAAACATAATGCTTTGTATTCAGTATATACAGTTAATTTCTTTGCAGTTTGATTTTGTACCATATTGCAAACAGGATGCATATTGGGATATTTTTATCCTCCACTGGCTTCCTTCTTTTCACTCCCTCATTTATGTTGGTATTGTGGCGTATCTGCAATGTTGTTGATCCATCCTCAGTTATCTCCTATCACAGCCATTACATTATGGACAAAGTCGCTTGAATACTTATTGACTCAAAACGTTCAAGTTTTTCATATTTAATGAATGAAGAATTTAAAAAATCATCTAAAAACATGACACAACATCGAATTTGATCCATTTTAAATTCACGGCTGCAGCACAACACAATAAGGGAAATGACAACGAGTCTGAATATTTTCTGAAGGCACTGTAGTATGTTCCTGGGTAAATAAATAAAATACATGAAATATGCAAATGACATAATGTTACATTGTAACTCTGAGTATTTAGAATGAAAGTCCTCCTGTAAGTATCCCCTGTTGGACTACACTTCCAGCCACTCCTAAGGAACAGACCTACTGACATAATGTTACATTGTAACTCTGAGTATTTAGAATTAAAGTCCTCCTGTAAGTATCCCCTGTTGGACTACACTTCCAGCCACTCCTAAGGAACAGACCTACTGACATAATGTTACATTGTAACTCTGAGTATTTAGAATGAAAGTCCTCCTGTAAGTATCCCCTGTTGGACTACACTTCCAGCCACTCCTAAGGAACAGACCTACTGACATAATGTTACATTGTAACTCTGAGTATTTAGAATGAAAGTCCTCCTGTAAGTATCCCCTGTTGGACTACACTTCCAGCCACTCCTAAGGAACAGACCTACTGACATAATGTTACATTGTAACTCTGAGTATTTAGAATGAAAGTCCTCCTGTAAGTCCCTGTTGGACTACACTTCCAGCCACTCCTAAGGAACAGACCTACTGACATAATGTTACATTGTAACTCTGAGTATTTAGAATTAAAGTCCTCCTGTAAGTATCCCCTGTTGGACTACACTTCCAGCCACTCCTAAGGAACAGACCTACTGACATAATGTTACATTGTAACTCTGAGTATTTAGAATTAAAGTCCTCCTGTAAGTATCCCCTGTTGGACTACACTTCCAGCCACTCCTAATGAACAGACCTACTGACATAATGTTACATTGTAACTCTGAGTATTTAGAATGAAAGTCCTCCTGTAAGTATCCCCTGTTGGACTACACTTCCAGCCACTCCTAATGAACAGACCTACTGACATAATGTTACATTGTAACTCTGAGTATTTAGAATTAAAGTCCTCCTGTAAGTATCCCCTGTTGGACTACACTTCCAGCCACTCCTAAGGAACAGACCTACTGACATAATGTTACATTGTAACTCTGAGTATTTAGAATGAAAGTCCTCCTGTAAGTATCCCCTGTTGGACTACACTTCCAGCCACTCCTAATGAACAGACCTACTGACATAATGTTACATTGTAACTCTGAGTATTTAGAATTAAAGTCCTCCTGTAAGTATCCCCTGTTGGACTACACTTCCAGCCACTCCTAAGGAACAGACCTACTGACATAATGTTACATTGTAACTCTGAGTATTTAGAATGAAAGTCCTCCTGTAAGTATCCCCTGTTGGACTACACTTCCAGCCACTCCTAATGAACAGACCTACTGACATAATGTTACATTGTAACTCTGAGTATTTAGAATTAAAGTCCTCCTGTAAGTCCCTGTTGGACGACACTTCCAGCCACTCCTAATGAACAGACCTACTGTGTTTTTTAACTGCATGTTGTGTTGTACAGTGACAGGGAAAAAAAATAAGTAATTTATTTCACGGCTACTTCAGTATGATGATTAGGGACCTTAACTTCTTTAATTGCAAGGTTGAAACGTACTTGTAAGAGACAAAAGCAGCTAATAACTCCTTTGTTCCAGAAGATTGGCAGAAGATTCATTACAGCTTATTTTAACTTCAGTTAAATTTCGTGTTTAATTCGGATGAGGGTTAACCTACTTAAAACAAATTAGGAAAGCAGATAAAATTAGGAAAAATTTTGGAGAGAGAGAAAAAAAAAGGATGTCAATGATTTTATTTTACAGTGAAAAGGCACACAAGTCCATTTCCTGCTGGAGTAGTTGTGCTTATCTTGAGGTAGTGACAATGAACAATGATGCTAATATTGCTAGCATCCAATTACACACACAAAAAAAGCATAAAGACAAATAGCCTTATAGTATGAGAATATTTAAACAACAGCATGTCTGACTATATCCTACCACCTTTCACTATAATATCAATGAATGTGCTACCACTTCAGATTTAATTCAAGAGACCTGCATAAATTAAATAATGTGAGCCATAAGTCAATATTGGCATCCAGGGGAAATATATAAATACATACATGTAAAACGGTATCGATTGGATTCAGGATGTTTTCCGTTCAATGTTTCCCGTGTCAAATGAGAGCTTGACATGCACACTGCCCACCTCCTCCCTTCCCCCTTCACCTTCTCCCCCTCCCAACCACACACACACACGCACGCACGCACGCATGCATGCGCACACGCACGCACGCACGCACGCGCGCACACACACACACACACACACACACACACACACAAAGATGTCTGGGTAATATATACCGAGGGGTCTCGGAGCATTCCCTAAATCTAGCCATATTACCCCTGCCTAAAAGTGGAAAATATAGAGAGGAATAATCAAGTGTATGGCTAGGGCTGTTTTTATTTAAAAAATAGTTTCCCCCCTCTGAGTCCCTGTGTCCTCTCTGGTAAGCGATAGTATCCCCCCCTATGAGTTCCTGTGTCCTCTCTGGTAAGCGATAGTATCCCCCCCTATGAGTTCCTGTGTCCTCTCTGGTAAGCGAAAGTATCCCCCCCTATGAGTTCCTGTGTCCTCTCTGGTAAGCGATAGTGTCCCCCCCTATGAGTTCCTGTGTCCTCTCCGGCAAGAGATAGTATCCCCCATCTCTCCAGTAAGAGATAGTATCCCCCATCTCTCTGGTAAGAGATAGTATCCCCGATCTCTCTGGTAAGAGATAGTATCCCCGATCTCTCTGGTAAGAAATAATATCCCCGATCTCTCTGCTAAGAGATAGTATCCCCCATCTCTCTGGTAAGAGATAGTATCCCCTTTCTCTCTGGTAAGAGATAGTATCCCCCTTCTCTCTGGTAGGAGATATAATCCCCCATCTCTCTGGTAAGAGATAGTATCCCCATCTCTCTGGTAAGAGATAGTATCCCCCTTCAGTCTGGTAAGAGATAGAATCCCCCATCTATCTGGCAAGAGATAGTATCCCCCATCTCTCTGGCAAGAGATAGTATCCCCCATCTCTCTGTTAAGACATAGTATCCCCCATCTCTCTGGTAAGAGATAATATCCCCCATCTCTCTGTTAAGAGATAATATCCCCCATCTCTCTGGTAAGAGATAATATCCCCCATATCTCTATTAAGAGATAACATCCCCCATCTCTCTATTAAGAGATAATATCCCCCATTTCTCTGTTAAGAGATGGTATCCCCATCTCTCTGTCAAGAGATAGTATCCCCCGTCTCTCTGTTAAGAGATCGTATCCACCATCTCTCCGGTAAGAGATAGTATCCCCCATCTCTCTGTCAAGAGATAGTGTCCCCCTTCTCTCTGGTAAGAGAGGAATTAGTGTAAGGAACACAGAGAGACACATTTCAAGTTACTCGGAAGCAGACCCCAACCAAACTGAACTATATCACTGTAGGAAGGAAGGTCTGAAGGAGACCACAACCAAACTGAACTATATCACTGTAGGAAGGAAGGTCTGAAGGAGACCCCAACCAAACTGAACTATATCACTGTAGGAAGGAAGGTCTGAGGGAGACCCCAACCAAACTGAACTATATCACTGTAGGAAGGAAGGTCTGAAGGAGACCCCAACCAAACTGAACTATATCACTGTAGGAAGGAAGGTCTGAAGGAGACCCCAACCAAACTGAACTATATCACTGTAGGAAGGAAGGTCTGAAGGAGACCCCAACCAAACTGAACTATATCACTGTAGGAAGGAAGGTCTAAGGGAGACCCCAACCAAACTGAACTATATCACTGTAGGAAGGAAGGTCTGAGGGAGACCCCAACCAAACTGAACTATATCACTGTAGGAAGGAAGGTCTGAGGGAGACCCCAACCAAACTGAACTACATCACTGTAGGAAGGAAGGTCTGAGGGAGACCCCAACCAAACTGAACTATATCACTGTAGGAAGGAAGGTCTGAGGGAGACCCCAACCAAACTGAACTATATCACTGTAGGAAGGAAGGTCTAAGGGAGACCCCAACCAAACTGAACTATATCACTGTAGAAGGAAGGTCTGAAGGAGACCCCAACCAAACTGAACTATATCACTGTAGGAAGGAAGGTCTGAGGGAGACCCCAACCAAACTGAACTATATCACTGTAGGAAGGAAGGTCTGAGGGAGACCCCAACCAAACTGAACTATATCACTGTAGGAAGGAAGGTCTATGTTTTGCTTCTAATCCTCCAACAGCTCAGCCAGTGAAAGCTAGCACAGGGAACACACACACACACACACACACACACACACACACACACACACACACACACACACACACAGAGAGAGAGGGGACCAGAGGGTTAGAGTAACTCAGAGTCCGGCAGGCACACTCAAGGCTAGAGAGAGGGAAAGGGATTATTTTAGCAGGTTGCAGGAACGCAGGAAGCAATAAAACATATATATACATACAGACATGAAAAAGAGCTGGGAAATAGTCATTGGAAAACAGTATGTGTTATCGCATCCGCCTGTAAAGTCAAAACCTGGCATTCGTCCCAAAAATGACACACTATTCCCTACATAGTGTGCTACTTTTAATCAGAGCCCTATGAGCCGTGTTCAAAAGCAATGCACTACATAGGGAATAGGGTGCCATTTTGGGACACTCACCATGCTCTATGTTTTTTTTTTTTTTTTTAAACCCTCACAGGGAAATGATATTTTCTTGTCTGTAGATAAACGTTGTGAGATAATAATTTCCTATACGTTATTATATGACCTCTTATTTTAACAGGCTAAACTACGTACAGAGACGAGGAAAACACTGCAATGGCCACGTCTCCTACTGCTAATGCTTTATTGAAATGACAATGTTTTTGTCTTGTGTTTTCAGAAGTGTTGTTGTCTTGGCCGGTTTACAGAGTGAGGTAAATGCCACGTGTCTCCTTGTTGACCACAGGGAGAGACTGACTGGTTTCCTGTCTTTTTTTTCTCTTATTGAAGATGACATCAAAGGGAGAATAATCTGGTGAGGAAAAGCAAAAAAACACTAAACATTTAACATTCTTCCATTATTTGAACTCTAGAATTGTAAGAATGACTGATTGAAAGAATTGTAAGAATTGTAAGAATGACTGATTGAAGTCTGGGTTGGTACCTGTAGTTCAGCGAGATGAGCTGATCCTGGGAGGAAACATATGGCAGGGGATTAGATAGCTCAGAGCAGGAGAGCATCATACACACGTCCTCTGAACCGAGTGTCACAAGCAGCACCCAACAGACCCTGTCTCCCATTAACTACCCAGAACCCAACAGACCAATCTACCCATTAACTCCCCAGAACCCAACAGAACCATCTACCCATTAACTACCCAGAACCCAACAGACCAATCTACCCATTAACTCCCCAGAACCCAACAGACCCTGTCTCCCATTAATAACTACCCAGAACCCAACAGACCCTGTCTCCCATTAACTACCCAGAACCCAACAGACCTTGTCTCCCATTAACTACCCAGAACCCAACAGACCCTGTCTCCCATTAACTACCCAGAACCCAACAGACCCTGTCTCCCATTAACTACCCATAACCCAACAGACCCTGTCTCCCATTAACTACCCAGAACCCAACAGACCCTGTCTCCCATTAACTACCCAGAACCCAACAGACCCTGTCTCCCATTAACTACCCAGAACCCAACAGACCCTGTCTCCCATTAACTACCCAGAACCCAACAGACCCTGTCTCCCATTAACTACCCAGAACCCAACAGACCCTGTCTCCCATTAACTACCCAGAACCCAAGAGACCCAGTCACCCATTAATTACCCAGAACCAAACAGACCCAGTCACCCATTAACTACCCAGAACCCAACAGACCCATCTACCCATTAACTACCCAGAACCCAACAATTTCAAATAATGGAGGCCCAAAGGGCTGGCTGTCTGGCTGTCTGGCTGGCTGACTGACTGACTGACTGACTGGCTGACTGGCTGACTGGCTGACTGGCTGGCTGGTTGGCTGACTGACTGACTGACTGACTGGCTGACTGACTGACTGGCTGACTGGCTTGGCTCTCTGGTAAGCTGTGACCTAGAGGGACACAACGATCTAAGAGTGCTTTTCCCACCAATCTTCTCTAAATGTCATTTTTCCTTTCGGAGGAAGAAGAATGGGACAGTCTGGAACAATATACAAGAGCAGTGGCAACCTAGATACATGTTAGACTAGACCAGGGAATGGTTAAAGTGGTCTGGACTGGACTAAGAGGGTCTGTAGTAAGAGAGAGAGTAAAGTGCCAGCTTGACTACTGCTGTGGTTTCTGTCCTCTTCAGGGACTGAGTATACACTCTATGACACAGGCCAAACAAGTGATATTCTTTGTTATATTTTTTTTAAATGTTTTTAAATAAAGTGGATAGACACATTATAGTGTATCATTTTGTTGGGTATAGAAATACAATGTCACCTTGAAAGTACGATGTAAAATATTTTAGGGGTCTATTGTTTAATGTTGTCCAACCCCTTCCCAGCGGTTTAAAGTACTACTGCCTCTGATCTGGGTAGACTCACTAAACACAAATGCTTCCTTTGTAAATGATGTCTGATCGTTAGGGTTGTGCCCCTGGCTATCGTATATATACACAAAACCAAAAAACTTTTAGACTTTTTCTCAAGTAGTAATTTCCTGGGTGATATTTACTTTAGCTTGAGTCAATGTCTATTAAGGTTTCTTCACTTTGAAGTTTTATTTAAGACCATTGAGCTCCTTTTCCACAACTGTCCCTTCCTATATATTTGTCCTACCGTGTTTTTAATTTAATTTCATTTCCTGATCATAAAAAGCTTTGCTGTCATCATCATCACCATCATCATCATCACCATCATCATCATCATAATTTCCTCGACTAACCACACATTGACTGTTACCCCCTGTATGAAGCCTCGCTATTGGGGCGGCAGGGTAGCCGCCCTAAGGTAGCCACCCCTGAGCTGACAAGGTACAAATCTGTCGTTCTGCCCCTGAACAGGCAGTTTAACCCACTGTTCCTAGACCAGTTAACCCACTGTTCCTAGACCAGTTAACCCACTGTTCCTAGACCAGTTAACCCACTGTTCCTAGACCAGTTAACCCACTGTTCCTAGACCAGTTAACCCACTGTTCCTAGGCCGTCATTGACGAATACGAATTTGTTCTTAACTGACTTGCCTAGTTAAATAAAGGTTAAATAAAGTGTTATTTTACTGCTGTTCTTTAGTAATTTGTTACTTTTATTTCTTTTCTTTTTTTTAAGGATTTATTTTCTTAAAACTGCGTTGTTGGTTAAGAGCTTGTAAGTAAGCATTTCACTGTCAGGTCTGTTGTATTCGGAGCATGTGACAAATAAAATTGGATTTGATATAATAATATAACACGATAATATATTCCATTTAGGAGATACTTACATTTTACCTATTGGTGGTCCCAGGAATCGAACCCATTATTCTGGCTTGCAAGCGCCATGCTCTACCAACGTCACCATCACGGCCATTTGAGTAGCAGGTCTATGTATGACTATCGTAAGGCGTTCTGCTGTAGGTGATGTAGAGGACAGAACAGAGAGAACAGAGAGAGAGGCAGTAGGGGTTAGTGGTGCTGAAGTTATCCAGGCTGGGAACCACAGGGAGGAGCTGTGGCTCTGCCTCCTCTATACACAAAGAGAGAACAGGAAGGAGTACCTCTCTCTCTCACTCTCTCTCTCTCGCTCATTCTCTTTCTCTCGCTCTGTCTGTCTCGCTCTCTCACTCTCTCTCTCTCTCTCTCTCTCTCTCTCTCACTCTCTCTCTCTCTCTCTCTCTCTATCTCTATCTCTCTCTCTCTCTCTCTCTCTCTCTCTCTCTCTCTCTCTCTTTCTCTATATATATATATATATTTCTCTCTCAACTGTCTGTTATTAATGAGCAGGGTCGTACAACTCCACTGCTCCTTGCAACACCCACTCTATCTGCTTAGAAGTTTGTACCGAAAGACAAGTTTTTTTTTTTTTTATGTACTGATTGGGTTAAGCGGTTAACATATTAATTGGCTGTTAAATAATACCAGTCTATAATTGTATATCAACATGTCAATAACACTTTGTGACAAGTGCATTAGATATGACATGGTTGTGGTCACTTCTAGGAAAGAGTCTAGTTCTGCGAGGGATCTGAAAGGAGACAGAGCGCATGTGGTTGACCGTGGGCTCAAATGAGATGCCGTTGGAACAGTCTTTTACCTCTCTGGTTACATCACAGCGGGAGCTGGAATTGGTTAACGTGTGGTAGAGGTACCACTTCCAGGTAGAGTTTATGAGTTACTTGATGTAATTCATGCGTCAGGGAAGACACATTTTTATGGATACGTCTGGAGATGTGCTGCTGTGAAACAAGGAGATATGAAACTTCTGAAAACAAAAGATCCAAAAAGATATTTCTGAAGAATCAAACAAGGAAGAGGGATGCATCAGGTGTGTTTATTCATTCTCAGTAGAAGCTGGGTTCCCGCTAGTGACTACTTTACATTGTGACTGAATACTGGAGGCCTTTAATAGGAGAGAGACGATTCTTTTGGAGCTTTTGAAAGGAGATTTCAGCCGTGTTTGATTGTATCTAAAAGAGAAAGGATTACCTAACTTGTCAAGCTAACATTTAACTTTTAACCCACCGGACAAAGATGATGTAGACAGAGAGTATCTCCTCCTCAGTCCTCACAAACAATCTGTTGTCCATTTACACCTTTCAGTGACCAAAGTCATTGTTCCTGCTTTCCCCTGTACTCTACGACTGCAACAGTCAGACACCCCATGTCTGTCCTCCTGTCCCCTACCACTGCAACAGTCAGACACCCCATGTCTGTCCCCTACCACTGCAACAGTCAGACACCCCATGTCTGTCCTCCTGTCCCCTACCACTGCAACAGTCAGACACCCCATGTCTGTCCCCTACCACTGCAACAGTCAGACACCCCATGTCTGTCCTCCTGTCTCCTACCACTGCAACAGTCAGACACCCCATGTCTGTCCCCTACCACTGCAACAGTCAGACACCCCATGTCTGTCCTCCTGTCAGACATCCTACCACTGCAACAGTCAGACACCCCATGTCTGTCCTCCTGTCCCCTACCACTGCAACAGTCAGACACCCCATGTCTGTCCTCCTGTCCCCTACCACTGCAAAAGTCAGATACCCCATGTCTGTCCTCCTGTCCCCTACCACTGCAACAGTCAGACACCCCATGTCTGTCCTCCTGTCCCCTACCACTGCAACAGTCAGACACCTCATGTCTGTCCTCCTGTCCCCTACCACTGCAACAGTCCGACACCCCATGTCTGTCCCCTACCACTGCAACAGTCAGACACCCCATGTCTGTCCTCCTGTCCCCTACGACTGCAACAGTCAGACACCCCATGTCTGTCCTCCTGTCCCCTACCACTTCAACAGTCAGACACCCCATGTCTGTCCTCCTGTCCCCTACCACTGCAACAGTCAGACACCCCATGTCTGTCCTCCTGTCCCCTACCACTGCAACAGTCAGACACCCCATGTCTGTCCTCCTGTCCCCTACCACTGCAACAGTCAGACACCTCATGTCTGTCCTCCTGTCCCCTACCACTGCAACAGTCAGACACCCCATGTCTGTCCCCTACCACTGCAACAGTCAGACACCCCATGTCTGTTCTCCTGTCCCCTACCACTGCAACAGTCAGACACCCCATGTCTGTCCTCCTGTCCCCTACGACTGCAACAGTCAGACACCCCATGTCTGTCCTCCTGTCCCCTACCACTGCAGCAGCCAGTCGCCAGTCACTTAGTGAGAGCCAAAACTGTCTGCCATGGATCACTACCTTCTCAAGATGCCATATTAAATGTTCCAGCCAGCAGGGTCGTGACTCTGTTCTAGTAAATGTTCCATCCAGCAGGGTCATGACTCTGTCCTAGTAAATGTTCCATCCGGCAGGGTCGTGACTCTGTTCTAGTAAATGTTCCATCCAGCAGGGTCGTGACTCTGTTCTAGTAAATGTTCCATCCAGCAGGGTTGTGACTCTGTCCTAGTAAATGTTCCATCCAGCAGGGTCGTGACTCTGTTCTAGTAAATGTTCCATCCAGCAGGGTCGTGACTCTGTCCTAGTAAATGTTCCATCCAGCAGGGTTGTGACTCTGTTCTAGTAAATGTTCCATCCAGCAGGGTTGTGACTCTGTCCTAGTAAATGTTCCATCCAGCAGGGTCATGACTCTGTCCTAGTAAATGTTCCATCCAGCAGGGTCATGACTCTGTCCTAGTAAATGTTCCATCCAGCAGGGTCATGACTCTGTCCTAGTAAATGTTCCATCCAGCAGGGTCATGACTCTGTCCTAGTAAATGGTCTAGCCAGCAGGGTCGTGACTCTGTCCTAGTAAATGGTCTAGCCAGCAGGGTCATGACTCTGTCCTAGTAAATGTTCTAGCCTGCTGAGTCATGACTCTGTCCTAGTAAATGTTCTAGCCTGCTGAGTCATGACTCTGTCCTAGTAAATGTTCCATCCAGCAGGGTTGTGACTCTGTTCTAGTAAATGTTCTAGCCAGCAGGGTCATGACTCTGTCCTAGTAAATGTTCCATCCAGCAGGGTTGTGACTCTGTTCTAGTAAATGTTCTAGCCAGCAGGGTCAAGACTCTGTTCTAGTAAATGTTCCATCCAGCAGGGTCATGACTCTGTCCTAGTAACTGTTCCATCCAGCAGGGTTGTGACTCTGTCCTAGTAAATGGTCTAGCCAGCAGGGTCATGACTCTGTCCTAGTAAATGTTCCATCCAGCAGGGTCATGACTCTGTCCTAGTAAATGTTCTAGCCAGCAGGGTCGTGACTCTGTCCTAGTAAATGGTCTAGCCAGCAGGGTCGTGACTCTGTCCTAGTAACTGTTCTAGCCAGCAGGGTCGTGACTCTGTCCTAGTAAATGGTCTAGCCAGCAGGGACGTGACTCTGTCCTAGTAAATGTTCCATCCAGCAAGGTCGTGACTCTGTCCTAGTAAATGGTCTAGCCAGCAGGGTCGTGACTCTGTCCTAGTAACTGTTCTAGCCAGCAGGGTCGTGACTCTGTCCTAGTAAATGGTCTAGCCAGCAGGGACGTGACTCTGTCCTAGTAAATGTTCCATCCAGCAAGGTCGTGACTCTGTCCTAGTAAATGTTCTAGCCAGCAGGGTTGTGACTCTGTCCTAGTAACTGTTCCATCCAGCAGGGTCATGACTCTGTCCTAGTAAATGTTCTAGCCAGCAGGGTCGTGACTCTGTTCTAGTAAATGTTTCATCCAGCAGGGTCGTGACTCTGTCCTAGTAAATGTTCTAGCCAGCAGGGTTGTGACTCTGTCCTAGTAAATGGTCTAGCCAGCATGGTCATGACTCTGTCCTAGTAAATGGTCCAGCCAGCAGGGTCATGACTCTGTCCTAGTAAATGGTCCAGCCAGCAGGGTCATGACTCTGTCCTAGTAAATGTTCCATCCAGCAGGGTCGTGACTCTCTCCTATCTGTACATCATTATCCTAGCTAATGAGTCCTTCCTTCACTGTGACTCTAGCATACAGCTGACACCCATTCACAACACAGAGGGGACCTGTGTGACATGCCCAGACCTGTTTGTTTCCAGATGACAGGATGCTTAACCCCCCTCTAACAGTCAGATTTTATTTTCTCGTTGTCTTCCTCCAAAAGGCAGGAGGACAGCAGTAGGTCGGACATTTAAAGGGGGTCGGGGAGAATGAAAAGGGGTGAAGTAAGAGCTCTTGATGTCAAGTATCTTCTTAGTCATCCTAATAAAAACACGACAAATAAGATGTTGCCCTGTTTGTAGTCATTATCAGTTCTTCCATGCTCTGAGCTGTTGCATTAAACATTAGACAGCCTCTGATGTCTGCTTAACACATTAATTCTCCCCTCAGTATTCAGCCTGTCATAGTCAAATCAGCCAAGCACACAAAAGCCTGATTCCCAAACGGCACCCTATTCCATATTTAGTGCACTCCTTTTAACCTGGGTCCTGGTCAAGAGTAGTGTACTACGTAGGGAACATGATGTCATTTGGGACTCAGGCAAAGTCAAATAAGAGCGAGGAGAGATGAGGCGCGTAGCGGCGTAGCACCGAGCCGGGGCGTTGTCATCAGTGGCTCACTACCCTCGCACTTCCACCTCCCTTTACACAGAGTTCAGCCCAGCCTGTATCGTCAACCTCTCTTTACACAGAGCTCAGCCCTGCCTGTATCGTCAACCTCTCTTTACACAGAGCTCAGCCCTGCCTGTATCTTCCACATCCCTTTACACAGAGCTCAGCCCTGCCTGTATCTTCCACCTCCCTTTACACAGAGCTCAGCCCTGCCTGTATCTTCAACCTCTCCTTACACAGAGCTCAGCCCTGCCTGTATCTTCCACCTCCCTTTACACAGAGCTCAGCCCTGCCTGTATCTTTCACCTCCCTTTACACAGAGCTCAGCCCTGCCTGTATCTTCAACCTCCCCTTACACAGAGCTCAGCCCTGCGAGCATCTTCAACCTCTCCTTACACAGAGCTCAGCCATGCCTGTATCTTCCACCTCCCCTTACACAGAGCTCAGCCCTGCCTGTATATGCTGGGGGAAGAAGAAGTGACACTCAAATTCAATCTTCTTCAGCCGCCACTGTGGCCAGGCAGCCTATCTTCCCAGTGCAGGGTGAGGGTGGCAGGCATGCAGAGCGCCGATAGCAGGCCTCTTCAAAAGGGACCAGCTTCTGAGCCACTGGAGCCGCAACAATAGAGCCCTCTTCTGTCAACAAAGAGAGAGACTAGAGAGCCCAGATATCTACTCTACTGAAAGATTAACAATGGTAAATCCTTTAGGCCCCTTTCTTTTCATTTTTTTTTTTTTTTACATGTATGATTTATTTTAGAAGTTATTTACAGGACACTGATCTCCGAGGCTGAATTGGAACAAGAGATTAGCTCCATTTAAAGGGGAAAAGGGCCGTTTTCCCACTGGATGTTAAAGGTTTCTTTGTAGAACTCGGACAATGGTGTGGAAAGCCTTGTAATAAGGATATTTCAGAGACTCTCACACTTGTTTGCAAAGCTTTCAGATATACAAATAAATAAATAAATGTAGTTTAATATAAAGTATTCATCCAGTGAGCGGTTTGGACTGGGGGTGTGTTTGCAGTGGCTTCATGCACTCCAAACATCTGAGATGAGTGAGGATTGGTTTGGGGGAGTGGTTCAAAGGGGGGTGGGGTCCTGAGGGGGGGGGGGGGGGTGTTCCGATGGAGGAGGAGTGCAGACGGGGGTGGTCCTAAGGGGGGTGGGGTCCTGAGGGGGGTGTTCCGATTGGGGCGGCCCCTGCCCCTGGGCCCACGCCCTGCCCCAGGGCCCACGCCCTGCCCCTGGGCCCACGCCCTGCCCCAGGGCCCACGCCCTGCCCCAGGGCCCACGCCCTGCCCCTGGACCCACGCCCTGCCCCTGGGCCCACGCCCTGCCCCAGGGCCCACGCCCTGCCCCTGGGCCCACGCCCTGCCCCTCGGCCCACGCCCTGCCCTTGGGCCCACGCCCTGCCCCAGGGCCCACGCCCTGCCCCTCGGCCCACGCCCTGCCCCAGGGCCCATGCCCTGCCCCTCGGCCCACGCCCTGCCCTTGGGCCCACGCCCTGCCCCAGGGCCCATGCCCTGCCCCTCGGCCCACGCCCTGCCCTTGGGCCCACGCGCTGCCCCAGGGCCCACGCCCTGCCCTTGGGCCCACGCCCTGCCCCAGGGCCCACGCCCTGCCCTTGGGCCCACGCCCTGCCCCTGGACCCACTATGGACATCATGCTTCTGTGTGTGTGTCTGTCTGTGTGTGTGTGTGTGTGTGTGTGTGTGTGTGTGGTCACAGTTACCATCAAACACTAGATATTCTGCTCATGTCTTTACAGGGAGGGGGTTCACGGAGGGGGTTTAGGGTAAGAGCCAGGACGTCAGGACTGACGACTAAATAGCTGTGCAAACAGTTCGATACAGGAACCACTATCCAAACAGACGACTTCCACTCATTAATATTAAAAAGTGTCAGGTGAATCCTCCCTTTGACCAGTAAATATTGAATCAATGTAATACTAGAGCCGTCAGCCTGCTCCTGTACGTTCAGCTCCTAACAGAGAGAAACTGTGGAATATAAAGGGGATCTAGTTGAAAACTAATTACCAACAGCAAGGATGAGTCCCTAATGACATCATATTCCCTACGAAGTGCCCTACTTTAGACCGGGGCCCATGTCCCTAATGACATCATATTACCTACCTAGTGCACTACTTTAGACCAAGGCCCATGTCCCAAATGACATCATATTCCCTACGAAGTGCACTATTTTAGACCAGGGCCCATGTCCTTAATGACATCATATTCACTACGAAGTGCACTACTTTAGACCAGGGCCCATGTCCCTAATAACATCATATTACCTACGAAGTGCCCTACTTTAGACCGGGGACCATGTCCATAATGACATCATATTACCTACATAGTGCACTACTTTAGACCAGGACCCATGTCCCTAATAACATCATATTACCTACGAAGTGCCCTACTTTAGACCAGGACCCATGGTGGTCCTTGCTTTGTTGAAGTTAATTCACTGCCACCACTACCCAGTTACACTCTCTTCATACGATCAGCCAGATCAGTAATACTCCCTCTATACGATCAACCAGATCAGCTATACTCACTCCATACGATCAGCCAGATCAGCTATACTCCCCCCATACGATCAGCCAGATCAGTTATACTCCCCCCATACGATCAGCCAGAACAGTAATACTCCCTCTATACGATCAGCCAGATCAGTTATACTCCCTCCATACGATCAGCCAGATCAGTAATACTCCCTCTATACGATCAGCCAGATCAGTAATACTCCCTCTATACGATCAGCCAGATCAGTAATACTCCCTCCATACGATCAGCCAGATCAGTAATACTCCCTCCATACGATCAGCCAGATCAGTAATACTCCCTCTATACGATCAGCCAGATCAGTAATACTCCCTCCATACGATCAGCCAGATCAGTAATACTCCCTATATACGATCAGCCAGATCAGTAATACTCCCTCTATACGATCAGCCAGATCAGTAATACTCCCTCTATACGATCAGCCAGATCAGTAATACTCCCTCTATACGATCAGCCAGATCAGTAATACTCCCTCTATACGATCAGCCAGATCAGTAATACTCCCTCTATACGATCAGCCAGATCAGTAATACTCCCTCTATACGATCAGCCAGATCAGTAATACTCCCTCTATACGATCAGCCAGATCAGTAATACTCCCTCCATACGATCAGCCAGATCAGTTATACTCCCTCTATACGATCAGCCAGAACAGTTATACTCCCTCCATACGATCAGCCAGATCAGTAATACTCCCTCCATACGATCAGCCAGATCAGTAATACTCCCTCCATACGATCAGCCAGATCAGTAATACTCCCTCTATACGATCAGCCAGAACAGTTATACTCCCTCCATACGATCAGCCAGATCAGTTATACTCCCTCCATACGATCAGCCAGATCAGTAATACTCCCTCCATACGATCAGCCAGATCAGTAATACTCCCTCTATACGATCAGCCAGATCAGTAATACTCCCTCCATACGATCAGCCAGATCAGTAATACTCCCTCCATACGATCAGCCAGATCAGTTATACTCCCCCCATACGATCAGCCAGATCAGTTATACTCCCCCCATACGATCAGCCAGATCAGCTATACTCCCTCCATATGATCAGTCAGATCAGTTACACTCCCTCCATACAATCAGCCAGATCAGTTATACTCCCCCCATACGATCAGCCAGATCAGTTATACTCCCTCCATACGATCAGCCAGATCAGTTATACTCCCTCCATACGATCAGCCAGATCAGTTATACTCCCTCCATACGATCAGCCAGAACAGTTATACTCCCTCCATACGATCAGCCAGATCAGTTATACTCCCTCCATACGATCAGCCAGATCAGTAATACTCCCTCTATACGATCAGCCAGAACAGTTATACTCCCTCCATACGATCAGTCAGATCAGTTATACTCCCTCCATACGATCAGCCAGATCAGTAATACTCCCTCCATACGATCAGCCAGATCAGTAATACTCCCTCCATACGATCAGCCAGATCAGTAATACTCCCTCTATACGATCAGCCAGATCAGTAATACTCCCTCCATACGATCAGCCAGATCAGTTATACTCCCTCCATACGATCAGCCAGATCAGTTATACTCCCTCTATACAATCAGCCAGATCAGTTATACTCCCCCCATACGATCAGCCAGATCAGTTATACTCCCTCCATACGATCAGCCAGATCAGTTATACTCCCCCCATAAGATCAGCCAGATCAGCTATACTCCCTCCATACGATCAGCCAGAACAGTTATACTCCCTCCATACGATCAGCCAGATCAGTAATACTCCCTCCATACGATCAGCCAGATCAGTTATAATCCCTCCATACGATCAGCCAGATCAGTTATACTCCCTCCATACGATCAGCCAGATCAGTAATACTCCCTCCATACGATCAGCCAGATCAGTTATAATCCCTCCATACGATCAGCCAGATCAGTTATACTCCCTCCATACGATCAGCCCTCCACACGATCAGCCAGAACAGTTATACTCCCTCCATACGATCAGCCAGATCAGTTATTCTCCCTCCATACGATCAGCCAGATCAGTTCAATTTATTCTCAGAATGTTGCAGCACATTATAGCGCAAGAAAGGTGAAAGTGATGGACTGGGGTCTCTGTTTTGGTGGTTACATCCCAAATGGCAACCTATTTCCTTTGTAGTGCACAACTTTTGACCAGGGTCCGTTAGGGCTCTTATAAAAAAAAAAAGTAGTGCACTGTATCGGGAATAGAATGCCATTTGGGAGATCCACTTACTCTGCTCTTAGCAGAAGGAGTATTTTCTGATTGGGGGAGATTGGCTCGGGATGAGGAGATGGGTAGAGGGTATGTTAAGGGACGGGGAGACAGAGAGAGGCTGAGGGGTTGACAGCAAGGCCTGCTGGGAGAATATGGAGAAGAAGTGTTTAAAGAACACAGAGGGGCGCAGGGGCCAGCCAGCTGAACTCAGCATTGATAAGCAATGGAGGAGCCGGTTCTATACAGGATGGAGGAAGAGTAGGACTCTATAGATAGATAAGGAGGAAATGGGGAGTCCAATTTTAAAGAGGAAACATTTACTTTTTTTAGTTTTCCGTGTTTGTGGGTAGGACTCTGTTTCTTAAATTTATACAAGTCATCAAAACAATTCATTATTGCCAATGTTTCAGGACAGTTGTTCCTATCAGGCCAGAAAGATCATGTATTTTAATTTGACCTTAGATTGAAATTATTTGACGTAATTCAACTATCGGCTGTGGTTATCCGGTAATAAGCAAAAGGACAATTGGACAGCCATTCACAGTGTCTGATGCTGAGTGTTAAGATGCCCTGGGACTGAGAGCGACTGAGACAGAGAGTCAAAGAGAGAGACAAAGAGAGAGACAAAGAGAGAGACAGTGAGAGAGTCAGAGACAAAGAGAGAGAGAGAGAGAGAGAGAGACAGTGAGAGAGTCAGAGACTGAGAGAGAGACAAAGATAGAGACAGTGAGAGAGTCAGAGACTGAGAGAGAGAGACAAAGAGAGAGACAAAGAGAGAAACAAAGAGAGAGACAAAGAGAGAGACAAAGAGAGAGACAAAGAGAGAGACAAAGAGAGAGACAGAGAGAGATTCAGAGAGAGACAGAGAGAGACAGAGAGAAAGAGACAAAGAGAGAGAGACAGAGAGAGAGACAGAGAGAGAGAGACAAAGAGAGAGACAGCGAGAGAGTCAGAGACAGAGAGAGACAGAGAGAAGCAGAGACAGAGAGAGAGAGGCAGTGAGAGACAGAGAGAGAGAGACGAAGAGAGAGAGAGACAGTGAGAGAGAGAGAGAGAGAGAGAGAGAGAGAGAGAGAGAGAGAGAGAGAGAGAGAGAGAGAGAGAGAGAGAGAGAGGGGGAAAGAGAGAGGGAAAGAGAAAGGGAAAGAGAGAGAGGCAGGCCTCCCTGTTTCTTGGCAGAATGTCTGAACATCTGCATTAGTGAAATACATGGGGAATACAGTACAGACCAACCTTCATCACTGCTGTTGAAATACATTTGGAGGTCAGGCTGTGAAACAGGCAATTATCAAAGGAGAAAGGAGACTACCCCAAAGCTGTGAGACAAACTCAGACTGGAGAGGCTGCTACGGTTAAATTCTGTTACATTCAATGGTCAAATACAAACTCATTTGGGAAGGGAGAGACTTTCATGAACCGCAGTGACTGCAGCTGCACTTCCATACAGTTTTAAGACGACTTCCTCCTCAGTCTTCTTGTTTTGGGCGGCGTTCGGCGGTCTTCTAGCCATCGCAGATCTACTATTTCATTTTCCATTTGTTTTGTCTTGTCTTCCTGCACACCTGGTTTTACATCTCCTAGTAATTGTCATGTGTATTTAACCCTCTGTTCCCTCCATGTCTGTGTGGGGGTAATGTTTATAGTCGAGGTTGGGATCCGGCTGGTTTGCGCCGGGTTTTTGTTTTGTACCGGTGCTTTGTGGACAGCTGGTACTTTGTTTGGGTTTTTGTACTTTCGCTGCCTCACTTGCTCTTTGGGCATTTTGTTTTGGTGACGCGGTTTCGTTCTGTATTATGATTGCCTCAGTAAAGTGCTTTGTCCGTTCGTCTCTGCTCTCCTGCGCCTGACTTCCATGCACCAGCTACACCCACCATCATGACAGATAGACTTGTAGTAGTAATACATTGAGGACACACACTCACACAATAGTACAGAGCCTTTTAAAAAGTATTCACACCCCTTGACTTTTTCCACATTTTGTTACAGTCTGAAATGTAACATGGATTATAAGGGGAGATATTGTGTCGCTGATCTACACACAACACACCTCCATAAATGTCAAAGAGATTGTTTTTTTTTTAAATATTTTTTTTATATTTACAAATTAAAATATATAATGACAAGTTGAAATGTCTCGAGTCAATAAGTATTCAACCCCTTTTTGATAAGGTTTCCTAAATGAGATCAGGAGTAAAAATGTGCTTTAACAAGTCACATAATAAGTTGTATGAACTCGTAACCATGATTAGTGTTCGAGGTGTTTCAGTAGTTTGCAAAGTACTGTACTTGGGTTTAAAAAAATAATAATAAGACCTTGAATATCCCTATGAGCACAGCGAAGTTATTCATTACACTTTGGATGGTTGAATAAATACACCCAGTCACTACAAAAGATACAGACATCCTTCTTAACTCAGTTGCCGGAGAGGAAGGAAACCTGCTCGGGCATTTCACCATGAGGCCAATTGCGACTTTAAAATAGTTACAGAGTTTAATGACTGTGATAGGAGATAACTGAGGATTGATCAACAACATTGTAGTTACTCCACAATACTAACCTAGTTGACAGAAGCCTGTAAAAAATAACACTATAAAAAAACTGCTGCCTATTTGCAAAGAAGGCACTAAATTAATACAAAGCATTATGTTTGGGGCAAATCCAACAAATGTCATAGGCAAGGACTAGGGAGTTTTTTTTGGGGGGGGATACAAATAAACGGAATAGAGTTAAGCACAGGCAAAATCCTAGAGGAAAACCTGGTTCAGTCTGGTTTATAACGGACACTGGGAGACAAATTCACCTTTCAGCAGGACAATAACCTCAAACACAAGGCCAAATATACACTGGAGTTGCTTACCGAGAAGAGTGAATGTTCCTGATTGGCCGAGATACAGTTTTGAATTGCACTGGCTTGAAAACATATGACAAGACTTGAACAAGGCTTTCTAGCAATGATCGACAACCAACTTCACAAAGCTTGATTATTTTTTTAAAGAAAAATGTCAAATTTTTGTAACATCCAGGTGTGCAAAGCTCTTAGAGATTTAACCAGAAAGACTGTAATCACTGCCAAATGTGATTCTAACATGTATTGACTGATGGGGTTGAATATTTATCCAATCAAGATATATACATGTTTTATTTATATACTTAAAAATACACTTAAATAACATTTTATTTGTGTTTTACCACTTTGACATAACAGAGTGTTTTCTGTAGATTGTTGGGGGAAAAAAAGACAATTCAATTCATGTTAATCTTACTTTGTAACACAACAAAATCAGGAAAAAGTCAAGGAGTGTGAATACTTCCTGAAAGCACTGTGTACTCGCTTCACACACACACACACACACACACACACACACACACACACACACACACACACACACACACACACACACACACACACACACACACACACACACACACACTTCCTTCCCACCCACACACTTTATAGACATGCCATTATCCACTCTCATACATTTGCCTAACAGCATGCCAGACAAGATGACTGTCAACATCTCCCTACACAGACGAAATCCTCAGAGTGTTACATCACAGCATTACAGACTCAGTGACTGGTTCTGGCTCAGTCTAAAAGCAAGAAGCAGGTATCGGTGCCTTGGGTTAACGTGGAGGCGGAGCACTGCCAAAGACTCTGGTTTCCCACTCAGAATAGAATAGTTTCTGCAGCTAACACTGTAGTCATTTCCTGATCTGGTTTATATTCTCTGCAGCTAGCGCTGTAGTCATTTCCTGATCTGGTTTATATTCTCTGCAGCTAGCGCTGTAGTCATTTCCTGATCTGGTTTATATTCTCTGCAGCTAGCGCTGTAGTCATTTCCTGATCTGGTTTATAATCTCTGCAGCTAGCGCTGTAGTCATTTCCTGATCTGGTTTATATTCTCTGCAGCTAGCGCTGTAGTCATTTCCTGATCTGGTTTATATTCTCTGCAGCTAGCGCTGTAGTCATTTCCTGATCTGGTTTATATTCTCTGCAGCTAGCGCTGTAGTCATTTCCTGATCTGGTTTATATTCTCTGCAGCTAGCGCTGTAGTCATTTCCTGATCTGGTTTATATTCTCTGCAGCTAGTTCTGTAGTCATTTCCTGATCTGGTTTATATTCTCTGCAGCTAGCGCTGTAGTCATTTCCTGATCTGGTTTATATTCTCTGCAGCTAGCGCTGTAGTCGTTTCCTGATCTGGTTTATATTCTCTGCAGCTAGCGCTGTAGTCATTTCCTGATCTGGTTTATATTCTCTGCAGCTAGCGCTGTAGTCATTTCCTGATCTGGTTTATATTCTCTGCAGCTAACACTGTAGTCATTTCCTGATCTGGTTTATATTCTCTGCAGCTAGCGCTGTAGTCATTTCCTGATCTGGTTTATATTCTCTGCAGCTAACACTGTAGTCATTTCCTGATCTGGTTTATATTCTCTGCAGCTAGTTCTGTAGTCATTTCCTGATCTGGTTTATATTATCTGCAGCTAGCGCTGTAGTCATTTCCTGATCTGGTTTATATTCTCTGCAGCTAGCGCTGTAGTCATTTCCTGATCTGGTTTATATTCTCTGCAGCTAGCGCTGTAGTCATTTCCTGATCTGGTTTATATTCTCTGCAGCTAGCGCTGTAGTCATTTCCTGATCTGGTTTATATTCTCTGCAGCTAGCGCTGTAGTCATTTCCTGATCTGGTTTATATTCTCTGCAGCTAGCGCTGTAGTCATTTCCTGATCTGGTTTATATTCTCTGCAGCTAGCGCTGTAGTCATTTCCTGATCTGGTTTATCTCAGATCCAAGATGGCGTAGCAGTAGGACGTATTGTCGTGTTGTGTCCCTTGTATATATCGTTTGTTTTCGGTTTTTTTTCTTCACATATCTTTAAAACTTTTTGCTGAACCTCAACTTCTTCTAAATACTCTCCTGCAACCCGCCTCACCCAACGTAGCTATTTTTCCTAAAGTATTTATATTTACTTCGGACCTTGGAACCCCTCAACTGAAGCTATCCAACGAACTACCAGCTTCAGCAAAACATTGCTAGCGGTCTTCAGCTAACCGGTCATCAGCTAACCTTTAGCTCGGAAAGCTCTCGCCAGTTCGAACAACGCGACTCTAACCAGAGCATAACGGACCTATTTATTATTTTATTTTATTTTTCATCCCCGGATTCCCATCGCAAACGGAACATTTTGAGCTCCTGGGCTACAATATCCAGACCCACGACCGGTCCATCGATGTCACTGCATGAAGAGGAATAAACAGATACCCCCATCGCGACGTCCCCAAAGGCTAACTCTCTAGCCCTTGCTATCTCCTTGCTTGCTAATTCGGCCTGCTAACTGCTAGCTTGTTTAGCCCGGTCCGCTAACTGCTACCGTGTTTAGCACCGTCTACTAACTGTTAGCTTGTTAGCACAGGCCTGCTAACCGTCTGAATCGCCGCGTCCCAAACACTCACTGAACCCATATTTACTTTCTATCCCTTTTCGATTTTTAATTTGTTTATACCTTCCGGTAACCTGCCTCACCCAATGTGATACGGAACCGCTATTATCTTTACATTTTTAGAACACACTCAAGAACCTCCAGAAGCTAACCAGCTAACTGGCTACAAGCTATTTGGTCATTGTTAGTTTTCTAACCTGGATAACACTCGCCAGTCCAGCTTCCCTGCCCCATCCACCGCTGCCCCTTGGACACTGATCACTTGGCTACATAGCTGATGCATGCTGGACTGTCCATTAATCACGGTAATCCATTCTGCTTGTTTATGTTTTATCTGTCGGCCCCAGCCGCACTTAGGCTCTGTGTGTAGTTAATCCGACCCTCTCTGCCTAATCAATCGCCATTCTACCTGCTGTTGTTGTGCTAGCTGATTAGCTGTTGTCTCACCTACTGTTTTAGCTAGCTCTCCCAATTCAACACCTGTGATTACTGTATGCCTCGCTGTATGTCTTTCTCAAATGTCAATATGCCTTTTATACTGTTGTGCAGGTTAGTTATCATTGTTTTAGTTTACAATGGAGCCCCTAGTTCCACTCTTTATACCCCTGTTACCTCCTTTGTCCCACCCCCCACACATGCGGTGACCTCACCCATTACAACCAGCATGTCCAGAGATACAACCTCTCTCATCATCACCCAGTGCCTGGGCTTACCTCCGCTGTACCCGCACCCCACCATACCCCTGTTTGTGCATTATGCCCTGAATATATTCTACCATGCCCAGAAACCTGCTCCTCTTATTCTCTGTCCCCAACGCCCTAGGCGACCAGTTTTGATAGCCTTCAGCCGCACCCTCATACTACTCCTTCTCTGTTCCGCGGGTGATGTGGAGGTAAACCCAGGCCCTGCATGTCCCCAGGCACCCTCATTTGTTGACTTCTGTGATCGAAAAAGCCTTGGTTTCATGCATGTCAACATCAGAAGCCTCCTCCCTAAGTTTGTCTTACTCACTGCTCTAGCACACTCTGCTAACCCTGATGTCCTTGCCGTGTCTGAATCCTGGCTCAGGAAGGCCACCAAAAATTCTGAGATTTCCATACCCAACTATAACATCTTCCGTCAAGATAGAACTGCCAAAGGAGGAGGAGTTGCAGTCTACTGCAGAGATAGCCTGCAAAGTAATGTCATACTTTCCAGGTCCATACCCAAACAGTTCGAACTACTAATTTTGAAAATTACTCTCTCCAGAAATAAGTCTCTCACTGTTGCCGCCTGCTACCGACCCCCCTCAGCTCCCAACTGTGCCCTGGACACCATTTGTGAATTGATCGCCCCCCATCTAGCTTCAGAGTTTGTTCTGTTAGGTGACCTAAACTGGGATATGCTTAACACCCCGGCAGTCCTACAATCTAAGCTAGATGCCCTCAATCTCACTCAAATCATCAAGGAACCCACCAGGTACAACCCTAACTCTGTAAACAAGGGCACCCTCATTGACGTCATCCTGACCAACTGGCCCTCCAAATACACCTCCGCTGTCTTCAACCAGGATCTCAGCGATCACTGCCTCATTGCCTGTATCCGCTATGGAGCCGCAGTCAAACGACCACCCCTCATCACTGTCAAACGCTCCCTAAAACACTTCTGTGAGCAGGCCTTTCTAATCGACCTGGCCCGGGTATCCTGGAAGGACATTGACCTCATCCCGTCAGTTGAGGATGCCTGGTCTTTCTTTAAAAGTAACTTCCTCACCATTTTAGATAAGCATGCTCCGTTCAAAAAATGCAGAACTAAGAACAGATATAGCCCCTGGTTCACTCCAGACCTGACTGCCCTCGACCAGCACAAAAACATCCTGTGGCGGACTGCACTAACATCGAACAGTCCCCGCGATATGCAACTGTTCAGGGAAGTCAGGAACCAATACACACAGTCAGTCAGGAAAGCTAAAGCCAACTTCTTCAGGCAGAAGTTTGCATCTTGTAGCTCCAACTCCAAAAAGTTCTGGGACACTGTGAAGTCCATGGAGAACAAGAGCACCTCCTCCGAGCTGCCCACTGCACTGAGGCTAGGTAACACGGTCACCACCGATAAATCCATGATTATCGAAAACTTCAACAAGCATTTCTCAACGGCTGGCCATGCCTTCCGCCTGGCTACTCCAACCTCGTCCAACAGCTCCCCCCCCCCCGCAGCTACTCGCCCAAGCCTCTCCAGGTTCTCCTTTACCCAAATCCAGATAGCAGATGTTCTGAAAGAGCTGCAAAAAACCTGGACCCGTACAAATCAGCTGGGCTTGACAATCTGGACCCTCTATTCCTGAAACTATCCGCCGCCATTGTCGCAACCCCTATTACCAGCCTGTTCAACCTCTCTTTCATATCGTCTGAGATCCCCAAGGATTGGAAAGCTGCCGCAGTCATCCCCCTCTTCAAAGGGGGCGACACCCTGGACCCAAACTGTTACAGACCAATATCCATCCTGCCCTGCCTATCTAAGGTCTTCGAAAGCCAAGTCAACAAACAGATCACTGACCATCTTGAATCCCACCGTACCTTCTCCGCTGTGCAATCTGGTTTCCGAGCCGGTCACGGGTGTACCTCAGCCACGCTCAAGGTACTAAACGATATCATAACCGCCATCGATAAAAGACAGTACTGTGCAGCCGTCTTCATAGACCTTGCCAAGGCTTTCGACTCTGTCAATCACCGTATTCTTATCGGCAGACTCAGTAGCCTCGGTTTTTCGGATGACTGCCTTGCCTGGTTCACCAATTACTTTGCAGACAGAGTTCAGTGTGTCAAATCGGAGGGCATGCTGTCCGGTCCTCTGGCAGTCTCTATGGGGGTGCCACAGGGTTCAATTCTCGGGCCGACTCTTTTCTCTGTATATATCAATGATGTTTCTCATGCTGCGGGCGATTCCCTGATCCACCTCTATGCAGACGACACCATTCTATATACTTCCGGCCCGTCCTTGGACACTGTGCTATCTAACCTCCAAACGAGCTTCAATGCCATACAGCACTCCTTCCGTGGCCTCCAACTGCTCTTAAACGCTAGTAAAACCAAATGCATGCTTTTCAACCGTTCGCTGCCTGCACCCGCACGCCTGACCAGCATCACCACCCTGGATGGTTCCGACCTTGAATATGTGGACATCTATAAGTACCTAGGTGTCTGGCTAGACTCTAAACTCTCCTTCCAGACCCATATCAAACATCTCCAATCGAAAATCAAATCAAGAGTCGGCTTTCTATTCCGCAACAAAGCCTCCTTCACTCACGCCGCCAAACTTACCCTAGTAAAACTGACTATCCTACCGATCCTCGACTTCGGCGATGTCATCTACAAAATTGCTTCCAACACTCTACTCAGCAAACTGGATGCAGTCTATCACAGTGCCATCCGTTTTGTCACTAAAGCACCTTATACCACCCACCACTGCGACTTGTATGCTCTAGTCGGCTGGCCCTCGCTACATATTCGTCGCCAGACCCACTGGCTCCAGGTCATCTACAAGTCCATGCTAGGTAAAGCTCCGCCTTATCTCAGTTCACTGGTTACGATGGCAACACCCATCCGTAGCACGCGCTCCAGCAGGTGTATCTCACTGATCATCCCTAAAGCCAACACCTCATTTGGCCGCCTTTCGTTCCAGTTCTCTGCTGCCTGTGATTGGAACGAATTGCAAAAATCGCTGAAGTTGGAGACTTTTATCTCCCTCACCAACTTCAAACATCTGCTATCTGAGCAGCTAACCGATCGCTGCAGCTGTACATAGTCTATTGGTAAATAGCCCACCCATTTTCACCTACCTCATCCCCATGCTGTTTTTATTTATTTATTTTTCTGCTCTTTTGCACACCAATATCTCTATCTCTACCTTTACATAACCATCTGATCATTTATCACTCCAGTGTTAATCTGCATAATTGTAATTATTTGCCTACCTTCTCATGCTTTTTGCACACAATGTATATATAGACTCCCCTTTTTTCTACTGTGTTATTGACTTGTTAATTGTTTACTCCATGTGTAACTCTGTGTTGTCTGTTCACACTGCTATGCCTTATCTTGGCCAGGTCGCAGTTGCAAATGAGAACTTGTTCTCAACTAGCCTACCTGGTTAAATAAAGGTGAAATAAAAAAATAAAAAAATAAAAAAATATTCTCTGTAGCTAGCGCTGTAGTCATTTCCTGATCTGGTTTATATTATCTGCAGCTAGCGCTGTAGTCATTTCCTGATCTGGTTTATATTCTCTGCAGCTAGCGCTGTAGTCATTTCCTGATCTGGTTTATATTCTCTGCAGCTAGCGCTGTAGTCATTTCCTGATCTGGTTTATATTCTCTGCAGCTAGCGCTGTAGTCATTTCCTGATCTGGTTTATATTCTCTGCAGCTAGCGCTGTAGTCATTTCCTGGTAGGTTTATAATCTCTGCAGCTAGCGCTGTAGTCATTTCCTGATCTGGTTTATAATCTCTGCAGCTAGCGCTGTAGTCATTTCCTGATCTGGTTTATAATCTCTGCAGCTAGCGCTGTAGTCATTTCCTGATCTGGTTTATAATCTCTGCAGCTAGCGCCAAAGTCATTTCCTGATCTGGTTTATAATCTCTGCAGCTAGCGCCAAAGTCATTTCCTGATCTGGTTTATAATCTCTGCAGCTAGCGCCGTAGTCATTTCCTGATAGGTTTATAGTGTGTAATAGGCGCGGAGAGACACGCCATAGCTCTCACATCCCCCAGACACCAGCATCTTCTCTCCTCCAGCCTCTCTACCCTCCGGCCCACAGTGATAGCATCCCATGTCAGAAGAAAAAAAAATATGTGCTGACACACCCAACCACATCATAACAACAGGAACAATAGAATTAGTATATAGCTGATGTACAGAATAGCTGGAACTGAGAGAGGTACAAAATATGGTCAAAATAGCTGCAACAACACAAATGAAGGCAAGTTTTCTTCAGTTCCACTGTTGCCTCTGGATTTCAGTTCTGGCCCACTACCCTGCATCGTTGCCTCTGGTTTTCAGTTCCGACCCACTACCCTGCACCGTTGCCTCTGGTTTTTAGTTCCGACCCACTACCCTGCATCGTTGCCTCTGGTTTTCAGTTCCGACCCACTACCCTGCATCGTTGCCTCTGGTTTTCAGTTCCGACCCACTACCCTGCACCGTTGCCCAACCATCCTGACAGTGGAGGGGACAGCAGTGAATAGACTCCCATTCCTATTCTGTTATGACACCGTGTTTAAGTCCATGTCAATCAAAAGTATATATCTTAGTCCTGTAACCCTCTCTCTGCACCTGGTCTCATGTTTTATTGTAAGGCCCAGATCCTCATGTGTGATTTATTAACAGAGCGTAACTAAATTGGACCTCCAGAATGTATAAACCACCAAAACATCACCTGGGTCTGGTATGGTATGTTAGCTGGAGCATAACAAAGAAATACATCAATAAATCGATAAAGAACGAACTTGTCTTTCTAGGGCACGTAATTTATGAGCTAGCAGTATGACATGATGATAACGTCTGGCTTGACTAATGATGTGTGGGAATACAGGGATCCTTGAGCTGTCTCTCACATCACAACCCCAGGTGATCTGGAAATTAATGTTGATATGGGAACCTTCTACAGGAACTGGCATCACCATGCGTTGGCTGTAGCCCATCGAATGGGGGTGGGGGGGGTCAGTTGACATTACTCATTGGTGGAAATGGGGCAAGGGTCAGGGGTCAGTTGACGGAAATCATTGGTGGAAATGGGGCGGGGGTCAGGGGTCAGTTGACATTACTCATTGGTGGAAATGGGGCGGGGGTCAGGGGTCAGTTGACATTACTCATTGGTGGAAATGGGGCGAGGGTCAGGGGTCAGTTGACGGAAATCATTGGTGGAAATGGGGCAGGGGTCAGGGGTCAGTTGGCAGAACTCATTGGTGGAAATGGGGGCGGCTGGAAAAGTTATTCTTTTCTAATTTCTTTCCAGAATCAGAACACATGTAGACGTATAGCTGAATGGGATGGTAGGTTATTATTTGACTTCGTATCAAAACATGTGGATGTGAAGGCAGCACTTGAACATATTCACATGGCAGCAGTAATGACCTGAGAGAAAAAAGAAGGAAAAAGAAGGTGAGGGAAAATATCAACCTTGTCACATCCTGACCTTAGTTCCTTTTTTATGTCTCTATTTTAGTTTGGTCAGGGCGTGAGTTGGGGTGGGCATTCTATGTTTTTGTTCTATGTTTTGTATTTCTATGTGTTTGGCCTGGTGTGGTTCCCAATCAGAGGCAGCTGTCACTCGTTGTCTCTGATTGAGAATCATACTTAGGCAGCCTGTTTTCCCACTATGGGTGGTGGGTAGTTGTTTTCTGTGTCTGTGTTTTACCATACAGAACTGTTTTGGTTTTCATTCATTTATCTTGTTCTTTTGTATTCAGTGTTCGATTATTTCATTAAAATATGGACGCTTACCACGCTGCGCATTGGTCCGATCTTTCCTACTCTTCCTCAGAAAAGGAGAAAAACCACTACAAACAACCTCATATCGTTGGACTTTTTTTATTGGGCAGGTGGGCTTCTAATCTGAGCTCTGTAAATGGTGTGTTCTCACTAATGACTCTCTGTGCCGTGACCCTACCACCTAGACAAAATACAAACATCCCATACACCCAGAACCTAAGGTAATGCAAATATAACAGGTGGGCTTCTAATCCTAGACAAACAACTCACATCCCATACACCCAGAACCTAAGGTAACGCAAATATAACAGGTGGGCTTCTAATCCTAGACAAACAACTCACATCCCATACACCCAGAACCTAAGGTAATGCAAATATAACAGGTGGGTTTCTAATCCTAGACAAACAACTCACATCCCATACACCCAGAACCTAAGGTAACGCAAATATAACAGGTGGGCTTCTAATCCTAGACAAACAACTCACATCCCAAACACCCAGAACCTAAGGTAATGCATATATAACAGACGTGTATATATTACGCTTTGCTTTGGGTTTGATTTCAGCTATTAGGATTATTTTCAGGCTCACATTGAAGTACTCTCTGCTGAGTGAGAGATAAATGATTGGACGTCCTTAACTATAGCCGAAAGGAAGGTAGTAGTAATCAAAATATACTCTGGATTTCTGTAAAACAGAAGTATTAAAAAAAACTAAGCATTTCAATGTTTCCCTGTGTGGCTACGTTCATAGGCCATATGTGGACGAAAGGACAAAAATGTGAATAGCATATCCTGACATATTTTATTGACAATTTCCTGTAAGGAGAAATGCCCTTGTTCCGCTGAATTCAGTTATGAGAATGACTAAATATAACCTTTAGGTCTAACTTGGATTTGTTTTATTTTATTGTTATCATCGTTATTTTCAATTCAAGTTTAGATTTGACCAATTATAGCTGAAGGCCTGTGTATTGGTGAGAAGCACATGATATGAAGTAGATTAAATAGGTTCAAATCTTCTGTTTAACTCCCAGACTCTCCGGAAGTTTATTTTGTCAAAACATCATGGTGCAATTAATTACAGTAACAAAACATCATGGTGCAATTAATTACAGTAGCAAAACATCATGGTGCAGTTAATTACAGTAACAAAATATCATGGTGCAATTAATTACAGTAGCAAAACATCATGGTGCAGTTAATTACAGTAGCAAAACATTATGGTGCAATTAATTACAGTAGCAAAACATCATGGTGCAATTAATTACAGTAGCAAAACATCATGGTGCAATTAATTACAGTAGCAAAACATCATGGTGCAATTAATTACAGTAGCAAAACATCATGGTGCAATTAGTTACAGTAACAAAACATCATGGTGCAGTTAATTACAGTAACAAAACATCATGGTGCAATTAACCACAGTAGCAAAACATCATGGTGCAGTTAATTACAGTAGCAAAACATCATTATGCAATTAATTACAGTAGCAAAACATCATGGTGCAGTTAATTACAGTAGCAAAACATCATGGTGCAATTAACTACAGTAGCAAAACATCATGATGCAATTAATTACAGTAGCAAAACATCATGGTGCAGTTAATTACAGTAGCAAAACATCATGGTGCAATTAGTTACAGTAACAAAACATCATGGTGCAGTTAATTACAGTAACAAAACATCATGGTGCAATTAACCACAGTAGCAAAACATCATGGTGCAGTTAATTACAGTAGCAAAACATCATTATGCAATTAATTACAGTAGCAAAACATCATGGTGCAGTTAATTACAGTAGCAAAACATCATGGTGCAATTAACTACAGTAGCAAAACATCATGATGCAATTAATTACAGTAGCAAAACATCATGGTGCAATTAATTACAGTAACAAAACATCATGGTGCAATTAACCACAGTAGCAAAACATCATGGTGCAGTTAATTACAGTAGCAAAACATCATGATGCAATTAATTACAGTAGCAAAACATCATGGTGTAGTTAATTACAGTAGCAAAACATCATGGTGCAATTAACTACAGTAGCAAAACATCATGATGCAATTAATTACAGTAGCAAAACATCATGGTGCAATTAATTACAGTAACAAAACATCATGGTGCAATTAACCACAGTAGCAAAACATCATGGTGCAGTTAATTACAGTAGCAAAACATCATGATGCAATTAATTACAGTAGCAAAACATCATGGTGCAGTTAATTACAGTAGCAAAACATCATGGTGCAATTAACTACAGTAGCAAAACATCATGATGCAATTAATTACAGTAGCAAAACATCATGGTGCAATTAACTACAGTAGCAAAACATCATGGTGCAATTAATTACAGTAGCAAAACATCATGGTGCAATTAATTACAGTAACAAACATCATGGTGCAATTAATTACAGTAACAAAACATCATGGTGCAATTAATTACAGTAGCAAAACATCATGGTGCAATTATTTACAGTAACAAAACATCATGGTGCAATTAATTACAGTAACAAAACATCATGATGCAATTAACTACAGTAGCAAAACATCATGATGCAATTAATTACAGTAGCAAAACATCATGATGCAATTAACTACAGCAGAAAACATCATGGTGCAATTAACTACAGTAGCAAAACATCATGGTGCAATTAATTACAGTAGCAAAACATCATGGTGCAATTAACTACAGTAGCAAAACATCATGATGCAATTAATTACAGTAACAAAACATCATGGTGCAATTAATTACAGTAGCAAAACATCATGATGCAATTAACTACAGTAGAAAACATCATGGTGCAATTAACTACAGTAGCAAAACATCATGGTGCAATTAACTACAGTAGCAAAACATCATGATGCAATTAATTACAGTAACAAAACATCATGGTGCAATTAACTACAGTAGCAAAACATCATGGTGCAATTAACTACAGTAGCAAAACATCATGGTGCAATTAATTACAGTAACAAAACATCATGGTGCAATTAATTACAGTAACAAAACATCATGGTGCAATTAACTACAGTAGCAAAACATCATGGTGCAATTAGTTACAGTAACAAAACATCATGGTGCAGTTAATTACAGTAACAAAACATCATGGTACAATTAACCACAGTAGCAAGAAATGAACTATTTAAACGGTCTACAACCGAGTCCTTTAAGAACACAACATGGTTATTTTGATCAAATATAAAATAGGGACAGAAATTCCATCGGCGCTGAAGCTTTCAGCGTGAAAGCAGCTGTGTCCCTAAAAGGCGTATTTAAGGCAGCAGGATGTTAACTGCAAGGTAAGAGTGTTGTTTTATCCCCTCAGTAACCAGACCAATTATCTGTAAAGTTTTTTTTTCTAAATGTTTTATATACTTAATGCACCCCCCCCCCCCCCCCCCCCCCCCTGTCTCCCTGCACCATCTGCCCTCCCCCTTTAACATTCTGGAATCTTCATGAGATAGGACAAAAAAAAATGGGCGTTTCCCTTATTACCATCTCACAGTGGAAATCAAATATGCAAGGAAAGTAGTATATATACTAATTAGTGCTGAATTCATAATTACTGTGCTCATTGATGGAGATGAATACATTCCATCTCCCTCGGGGGAGAAGCACCAGGCTGTCCAGAGTAGTTGGAGAGAACAAAATGCCCTCAGCAGGGCCCCTCTCTTTTCTTCTTGAAATTAGGGATCTGTGGCTTGCGGTAATGTTATGAGACGAAAAGATTCAAAGTGGCCCCCGTGATTTCTTTAAATTTAATGAATCAAGTGAATCCTGTAACCTAATACATGTATTTGATATGAGCCCAGCACCCAGTTATTCAAATACGAGCCTTATCTTTATCTGCTAATGCCAAATGGTACTAGGCACAAAAAAAAGGCGGAGAGACCCGGGGAGGTACAGCAGCATAGCGGAGAACACTGTAAGGGGGAAATGTTTCTCAACAGTTCTCCTTGCATGTCAACAATGTACACGCTTGTCAAGTGGAGGAGGTGAAGGAGGGGGAGAATGACAGGGAGCCACCAGTTTTAATTGGTGTAGATTAATAACAATTAGAGCCAGTGAGCTGCTGGGAGGAAGTGCCGGGAGCAGTATATGCGTATAGGAGGCAGCTCAGGGACGCATCACTACCAGCTCTGCATGCCAATTCTATTAAGGTCCCTCTTGTTCTTCTCCTCATCAAAGAGTTGGTGGAAAACATCGCTATCAGGCCTTCCATCAGATAACTGCTGGTGACAGGCAGTCAGGCAGTCAGGCTGGCAGACAGGCGGGCAGTCAGGCAGACAGGCAGACAGGCGGGCAGTCAGGCAGACAGGCAGACAGGCGGGCAGTCAGGCAGACAGGCAGACAGGCGGGCAGTCAAGCAGACAGGCAGACAGGCGGGCAGTCAAGCAGTCAGGCAGTCAGGCAGTCAGGCAGAACTGCGGGCAGTCAGGCAGGCAGTCAGGCAGGCAGGCAGGCAGGCAGTCAGGCAGGCAGGCAGGAAGTCAGCCAGTAGCAAGACTAGAGTAGGAGGAAGACAGAGGTAGAGCCCAGTAGGTCAGAGGAGGAGAAAGACAGAGGAAGAGCCCAGCAGGTCAGAGGAGGAGAAAGACAGAGGAAGAGCCCAGCAGGTCAGAGGAGGAGAAAGACAGAGGAAGAGCCCAGCAGGTCAGAGGAGGAGAAAGACAGAGAAAGAGCCCAGCAGGTCAGGGGAGGAGAAAGACAGAGGAAGAGCCCAGCAGGTCAGAGGAGGGGAAAGACAGAGGAAGAGCCCAGCAGGTCAGAGGAGGAGAAAGACAGAGGAAGAGCCCAGCACGTCAGAGGAGGAGAAAGACAGAGGTAGATTCCAGCAGGTCAGAAGTAGAGCCCAGCAGGTCAGAGGAAGAGCCCAGCAGGTCAGAGGTAGAGCCCAGCAGGTCAGAGGTAGAGCCCAGCAGGTCAGAGGTAGAGCCCAGCAGGTCAGAGGTAGAGCCCAGCAGGTCAGAATAAACTCCTTGAGATGCAACAAGAGATGTTCATGTCATTTGGCACCGACTTTATTAGGTTTTTAATTTTAAACATTACATGCATATTAAGTCATGGCCGTGGTTGTTGTCATCATCGCCATCATCATCATCATCATCATCCTCATCATGATCCTGTCAGCTCAGAATCAAACTGAAATTGTCAGAATATACAGAAGGCATGATTAGCAGGTTTGAACAACATTCTCGTGTTTTGTTCTACACGTTATGTCTATGGAACATGCATCTGTCCAGTACATTTATTATGGCTTAAACATGTATGAAATGAACAACACTCAGGCTCCATTACTTTGTTGGATGGTTCAGACCAGTGAGGTGACGTGGTTCTCCAGGCTCCATGGGGTCTTCAGACCAGTGAGGTGATGTGGTTCTCTAGGCTCCATGATGATGTCAGACCAGTGAGGTGATGTGGTTCTCTAGGCTCCATGGTGACGTCAGGAGAGTGAGGTGATGTGGTTCTCTAGTCTCTATGGTGACGTCAGACCAGTGAGGTGATGTGGTTCTCTAGGCTCCATGGTGACGTCAGACCAGTGAGGTGATGTGGTTCTCTAGTCTCCATGGTGACGTCAGACCAGTGAGGTGATGTGGAAACCTCTCTTCACCTTTATGTTAATGATGAAGAAGTGGGACGTGTCTTCCTGTAAAGAGGCCCCATGCAGGAGCACCGTCTTCCTGTAATGAGGCCCCATGCAGGAGCACCGTCTTCCTGTAAAGAGGCCCCATGCAGGAGCACCGTCTTCCTGTAATGAGGCCCCATGCAGGAGCACCGTCTTCCTGTAAAGAGGCCCCATGCAGGAGCACCGTCTTCCTGTAACGAGGCCCCATGCAGGAGCACCGTCTTCCTGTAAAGAGGCCCCATGCAGGAGCACCGTCTTCCTGTAACGAGGCCCCATGCAGGAGCACCGTCTTCCTGTAACAGGCCCCATGCACGAGCACCGTCTTCCTGTAAAGAGGCCCCATGCAAGAGCACCGTCTTCCTGAAATGAGGCCCCATGCAAGAGCACCATCTTCCTGTAATGAGGCCCCATGCAGGAGCACCATCTTCCTGTAACGAGGCCCCATGCAAGAGCACCGTCTTCCTGTAACGAGGCCCCATGCAGGAGCACAATCTTCCTTTAACGAGGCCCCATGTAGGAGCACCATCTTCCTGTAACGAGGCCCCATGCAGGAGCACCGTCTTCCTGTAACGAGGCCCCTTGCAGGAGCACCATATTCCTGTAACGAGGCCCCATACTGGAGCCCCATCTTCCTGTAGCGAGGCCCCATGCAGGAGCACCGTCTTCCTGTAGCGAGGCCCCATGCAGGAGCACCGTCTCCCTGTAACGAGGCCCCATGCAGGAGCACCGTCTTCCTGTAACAGGCCCCATGCACGAGCACCGTCTTCCTGTAAAGAGGCCCCATGCAAGAGCACCGTCTTCCTGAAATGAGGCCCCATGCAAGAGCACCATCTTCCTGTAATGAGGCCCCATGCAGGAGCACCATCTCCCTGTAACGAGGCCCCATGCAGGAGCACAATCTTCCTTTAACGAGGCCCCATGTAGGAGCACCATCTTCCTGTAACGAGGCCCCATGCAGGAGCACCGTCTTCCTGTAACGAGGCCCCTTGCAGGAGCACCATATTCCTGTAACGAGGCCCCATACTGGAGCCCCATCTTCCTGTAGCGAGGCCCCATGCAGGAGCACTGTCTTCCTGTAGCGAGGCCCCATGCAGGAGCACCGTCTCCCTGTAACGAGGCCCCATGCAGGAGCACTGTCTTCCTGTAACGAGGCCCCATGCAGGAGCACCTACCAGTTGGGATTTCTGCTGTACCAATGCGGCAGGTCAAGTTAACATAGAGTAAAAAATGATTAATGACGTATAACACAAATGTTATTTTTGGACCTCCCCCCAAATCCTCCTAGTGCTATGCAAACTTTCAGAGAGGAACAAGGTAACAAAAGATACAAGGAAAGAGGAGTTTTACACCTTCCTGAACTCTCCTGATGTCCTGAACTCTCCTGATATCCTGAACTCTCCTGATATCCTGAAATGTCCTGATGTCCTCAACTCTCCTGATGTCCTGAACTCTCCTGATGTCCTGAACTCTCCTGATGTCCTGAACTCTCCTGATGTCCTGAACTCTCCTGATGTCCTGAACTCTCCTGATGTCCTGAACTCTCCTGATATCCTGAACTCTCCTGATATCCTGAATTGTCCTGATGTCCTGAACTCTCCTGATGTCCTGAACTCTCCGGATGTCCTGAACTCTCCTGATGTCCAGAACTCTCCTGATGTCCTGAACTCTCCTTATGTCCTGAACTCTCCTGATGTCCTGAACTCTCCTGATGTCCTGAACTCTCCGGATGTCCTGAACTCTCCTGATGTCCAGAACTCTCCTGATGTCCTGAACTCTCCTGATGTCCTGAACTCTCCTGATGTCCTGAACTCTCCTGATGTCCTGAACTCTCCTGATGCCCTGAACTGTACTGATGTCCAGGACTTTCCTGATATTCTGAACTCTCCTGATATCCTGAACTCTCCTGATGTCCTGAACGCTCCTGATGCCCTGAACTGTACTGATGTCCAGAACTCTCCTGATGTCCTGAACACTCCTGATATCCTGAACTCTCCTGATATTCTGAACTGTCCTGATATCCTGAACTGTCCTGATGGCCCATGAAGAGAGGAAGAGGGGAGAGAGAGAGAAAAAACATATGCTTAGTAAAGGTAGGCAGAGAGGCCGGGTGTCAGACTGGGGTATGGGGGTAGCACTGGAGTAGCGCTGAACTGTCCTAAACACTAGCCAATGTCTCCCCCTCCCACCTGCCACCCAGACAAGACAGCAGCATCCCCAGACCACAGATGTCCCTCTCCCACCTGCCACCCAGACAAGACAGCAGCATACCCAGACCACAGATGCCCCTCTCCAACCTGCCACCCAGACAAGACAGCAGCATACCCAGACCACAGATGCCCCTCTCCAACCTGCCACCCAGACAAGACAGCAGCATACCCAGACCACAGATGCCCCTCTCCCACCTGCCACCCAGACAAGACAGCAGCATACCCAGACCACAGATGTCCCTCTCCCGCCTGCCACCCAGACCACAGATGCCCCTCTCCCGCCTGCCACCTAGACAAGACAGCAGCATACCCAGACCACAGATGCTAGCCACCCCGTCCAGAGGCCTGCCACCCAGACAAGACAGCAGCATACCCAGACCACAGATGCTAGCCACCCCATCCAGCAGTCTGCCACCAATGCTCCGGGTTCCTCTGGAAACGGGGAGAACAGTGGGGGAGAGTGAAGAGGGCTGGAGTGAAAGAGGAGGAGGGGGGCAAAAGGCTTTTATCTGGTAGTTATTTGGGGTGTGTGTGTGTGTGTGGGTGTGTGTGTGTGTGTGTGTGTGGGTGTGGGTGTGGGTGTGTGTGTGTGATGGAGGAAGAGTTAGCTAGACCTCGGTTTTCTCTGTAAGCCATTAGTTTCCTCTATAGCAGCACTAGGATCTGGGCTGTGAATCTGCCACGGTTGGACATTCATCAGCCACGGTTTGACTTCACCTCAGCTCTGCTACGACTTCACCTCAGCTCTGATACAACTTCACCTCAGCTCTGATACGACTTCACCTCCGCTCTGCTACGACTTCACCTCAGCTCTGATACAACTTCACCTCAGCTCTGATACAACTTCACCTCAGCTCTGATACAACTTCACCTCAGCTCTGATACGACTTCACCTCCGCTCTGCTACGACTTCACCTCAGCTCTGATACAACTTCACCTCAGCTCTGATACAACTTCACCTCAGCTCTGATACAACTTCACCTCAGCTCTGATACGACTTCACCTCAGCTCTGATACGACTTCACCTCCGCTCTGCTACGACTTCACCTCAGCTCTGATACAACTTCACCTCAGCTCTGCTACGACTTCACCTCAGCTCTGATACAACTTCACCTCAGCTCTGATACAACTTCACCTCAGCTCTGATACGACTTCACCTCCGCTCTGCTACGACTTCACCTCAGCTCTGATACAACTTCACCTCAGCTCTGATACAACTTCACCTCAGCTCTGATACGACTTCACCTCAGCTCTGATACAACTTAACCTCAGCTATGATACAACTTCACCTCAGCTCTGATACGACTTCACCTCCGCTCTGCTACGACTTCACCTCAGCTATGATACAACTTAACCTCAGCTATGATACAACTTCACCTCAGCTCTGATACAACTTCACCTCAGCTCTGATACGACTTCACGTCAGTTCTGATTTGACTTCACCTCAGCTCTGCTGGTCTACTGCAGCTAGTGTACTGATCTAAAGTCAACCTATTAACAGAAGGAAAACACCATCACGCGAGTCCATGGATTTGCATCCCAAATGGCTCCCAATCCCTTTATAGTGCTCTACGTTTGACCAGAAAGAGCTCTGCACTAAATAGGGAATATGCTGCCATTTGGCACACACTCCGAGTGTTTACATGGATGTGGTGAAACACAGTATAAATTATATAGCTTCCTGCAGGCTGGCATGTCATGTTGTTGAGCGTCTTAACTCTGGCAGGTGTGATGAGGAACCTCCTGTTACAGGAAGTATTTTACTAGTGACTGGAGAGTTGTGGAATGGGCGTTTGGAAACATGCTGTAAGAGGTCAGAGGGAGGGACAGGTGACCTGTGATGTCAGGGATCACACAACGGCATTGTGGGGGAATTGTGTGTGTGTGTGTGTGTGTGTGTGTGTGTTAGCTTATCACACACGTTGTTACCATTCCTCCTTGTGCCAAACTTCCTCTAGTCGTTTGTCTCTCGTGAAGATCATCTGGATTCTATCACGCTACGTATTTTATTACCGTGTAAATACTTATATTCTACTGTTTCTTCACAGTACTACTTAAAATACATAAAATAACTACTTATTCCATCCCATTGAGCCAGAGAGAATCTTCAAATTCTTGCAAAACAACGAAACAAATGAATCTGCGAATGTACACTCGCGCGCTGAAAAAATGGAGAAGTGATAGTCGCAAAGAGAGAAGAAGAATACCATTAGCTTGGAGCGTAGGAGTATTAAATTGGAAGGAAAATTAGTCAAGAGAGTCCCAGTCACTTTTACAAAGTGCTGATCGTACTACAACGGTAATTATCTCACCAAAGGGGCTAAGTGACGTGTATGGTCACATAGGTCAGTTTGTTTTTTGACAGACCCAGCTTAGCCACCTTCCCCCCATATATCCAAAAGCAGCTCATTAAATTGCCATGGTCCAAAACAGTAGTAGAAGCATTGTTAACATACAGACTGTTACTGTTAGACTCTTATTCAAATACTGGGAATAAAAAATCTTAAATAAAGTTCTGTTTAAAAATAATGGTCCCAATGCAGACATTTTTTAAAAATCTTAAATCTCAAAATCAAATCATTTCTGGGTAACAAATGAATGACATTACTGTGACTGTTTTAAATTAAAATGGTCAAAAAAGAAATAGCAATCTCTCGAGTAAGCACTGTCTGGGAAAGCTATGGGGAGGGGACAACTGAAAACTACATGTTATTGGCTGAGAGGTTCGGAACCCTCTTTCTTATTGGTCTATTTATTAACTAATGTACTGCCTGTTGATGTCATCGGGAAGGCCTCCATCCTACCAAAACAGGTAAAAATTTCAATCATCTTTTTTCAAATAGCTCTTACACCAAAAGGGGCATTATTATAATTTTCACAATTTCAAAAGTGTTATTCCAACCTCATAATGTTGAAATACTGTCTCTATAAAACACAGGAAGTCACGTTTTTGACTGTACTGGACCTTTAAAGTATGAAATTGTATGACATTTATTGAAATGTTTCTTGTTTTCTAGAAACGCCTTGACAACGTCCTGAAATAAATCCTAGCTGTGAAATATAGCGGTAACATCTTTTATGGACTTGTCGTAGTCATCAATCTCTAGCTGGGAGTGAATTATCAGCACCACAACAAACCCCCCAAAAAATCTATGTTGTTTTCTGAGGTCCAATAACATCCAAACTGGAGATATGTGTTTATTTTTCTTCCATCTCGGTGCGTAAAAACCCAAGGCTGGTGACTGATAAGTATCATTATTATTTTGTGAGATTCTGGTTTATGACATATCACAGAGCTGTTGACATGTCTGTGTTGAGAAGAAAAAAAGGGGTTCTGATGAATTCAGAGTCGACGTCTAGTTCCACCTACAGAATGTAATGAGTTGACAGCTGGGCAGTGATATAGGCATATAGAATATATAAAGCACCCTCGTGCTGTCTTATCAATGTTTTTACATTTTATTTTATTTGTTATTTTCATTTTTTGTTATATAGCACAAGCACCATGTAGTAGACTGGGGGGGAATTTCAGATATACAGTGTGTCTGGAAGAATAGGGATTTATTTAAAAGAATGTTGAAAAGAACCACGGTGCTTTAGTGAGTTTCCATTCGCATTGAATAGTAATGAAGCATAGTCCTTTCAACCACTAGGATGGTGTTTCCTCCATTATGATATGAAGCATGGTGGTTTCCACCATTATGATATGAAGCATGGTGGTTTCCACCATTATGATATGAAGCATGGTGTTTCCACCATTATGATATGAAGCATGGTGGTTTCCACCATTATGATATGAAGCATGGTGGTTTCCACCATTATGATATGAAGTATGGTGGTTTCCACCATTATGATATGAAGCATGGTGTTTCCACCATTATGATATGAAGCAGGGTGTTTCCACCATTATGATATGAAGCATGGTGTTTTCCTCCATTATGATATGAAGCATGGTGTTTCCACCATTATGATATGAAGCATGGTGTTTCCACCATTATGATATGAAGCATGGTGTTTTCCACCATTATGATATGAAGCATGGTGGTTTCCACCATTATGATATGAAGCATGGTGTTTTCAACCACTAGGATATGAAGCATGGTGTTTTCCTCCATTATGATATGAAGCATGGTGTTTCCACCATTATGATATGAAGCATGGTGTTTCCACCATTATGATATGAAGCATGGTGTTTTCCTCCATTATGATATGAAGCATGGTGTTTTCTTCCAGTATGATATGAAGCATGGTGTTTCCACCACTAGGATATGAAGCATGGTGTTTTCCTCCATTATGATATGAAGCATGGTGTTTCCACCATTATGATATGAAGCATGGTGTTTCCACCATTATGATATGAAGCATGGTGTTTTCCACCATTATGATATGAAGCATGGTGTTTTCCTCCATTATGATATGAAGCATGGTGTTTCCACCATTATGATATGAAGCATGGTGTTTCCACCATTATGATATGAAGCATGGTGTTTTCCTCCATTATGATATGAAGCATGGTGTTTTCTTCCAGTATGATATGAAGCATGGTGTTTTCCACCATTATGATATAAAGCATGGTGTTTCAACCACTAGGATATGAAGCATGGTGTTTTCCTCCACAGTGATGTCTTATGACATTTGGTGGCAGTGTTGGGCTCGTATCTTGGAATGTGTTTCACAGCTTGGAGAGAAATACAACAACATTTGAATCGTTTTTAAACATTGACAAACTTTTTTTTTAACGGTGTGTTTCTACGGCCAAGATCCCAGCATGATGACATGTCTGTCTGGCAGAGAAACTGAGATTAAGGTTTTCCTTCCACTTTTGCTCAGGTGTGCATTTTAGCCATACAGGCTAGTCATCCATGAAGGCTCAGGCCTTTCAGCTGAGTGGAGCAATACATCGGCCTTTTTCCAAGCTGAAACTGCTGAGAGTGAATTGGTAAAGTCTTTAGGTTATAGGAGTAGCCTGGAGGTCACGTTGAATCTGACAACACGGTTAGATGAACAAGAATTTAAGCTTTCTAACCAATATCAGATATGCCTTTGTCCTGGGAAATGTTCTTGTTACTAACAACCGAATGCTAATCGCATTAGCCTGCGTTAGCTCAACCGTCACGCGATGGACTCACCTATGCTGTAGAGGATTTATAAGAGTAACCTAGAGGTCAAGCTGAATCTGCTGAGGTTGAAATGTTAACAGGTTATAGGAGTAGCCTAGAGGCCAAGCACTTACATCTACGTAGGCTATTTAACTACACACTGTATACATAGGTTTGGGGAATGACTGAAATACTATTTCACTTGCACACAGGCACAAACACGCAATTCTGTCTAAATAGAGACCATGGTGTCTGTTATTTCCTAAGGTGACTGTGGACAGATTGAAATTGCGCATTCATGAGTTTAACCAGCCCTTCTCTAACATGAGTAATGAGGGAAATAAATGCGTATCCACCTGTGCTGTTTCCTAACCGTTAAACAGGAGGCCAACCAGACGACAGGAGTCTACAACGGCTGCGACACACTCAAACTCAAGAGGAAGCTGTCGTTGAAGGGCAGTATTCTATTACCGCGGCTGACCCCTTCTTCGCAATCCTCGTGCCTCCTCTCTCTCTCTCTCTCTCCCTCTCCCTCTCTCTCTTAACCTGCATTAACTCACCAGCGCTGAAGAGGCACCTCACTTTCGTCCACATTCAGAGTGCCACTTCACTTCGCCGGGATTTAAATGCAAACCTCATTAACTGCCAATTTGGGCATGGTACTTGGCATATATTGTCAGTATAATCTCCTAAAGCCCTGCCTGCCTGTCCGTCTGTATCTGTCTGTCTGTCTGTCTGCCTGCCTGCCTGCCTACCTTCCTGCCTGCCTGCCTGCCTGCCTGTCTGTCTGTCTGTCTGTCTGAATGGCTGGTGTGTTGTCTTTATAATTCCATGGTTAAGCTCAGGGGCTGGTCAGGATGCAGATTCTCCTGTGGCTATATGGGAACACATATGTGTATGGTGATTCCACACAGAGTAATCATGTAATACTCTCTCCTTTTTCACTGGTTACCTGTAGAGTCATTCAGGGACTTGTTGTTTGGCCTTTATTATACTGCCTTGAAGAGGCCGAGGGCAATACACGATACATACAGGATTATACAAATCTCCTTTTTGGTCAATCAACTTTTAAATGCTCTTTATTTAGGGGCTGCAGGGAGCCTAGTGGTTAGAGTGTTGGGACAGTAACTCATATCCCTGAGCTGACAAGGTTCAAATCTGTCGTTCTGCCCCCCTGAACAAGGCAGTTTAACCCACTGTTCCCCGATAGGCCATCATTGTAAATAAGAATTTGTTCTTTAACTTTAACTAGCCAGGTACAATACAATACTCTGACCCTCAGAAACACCTGACTAACCAGATACAATACAATACTCTGACCCTCAGAAACACCTGACTAGTCAGATACAATACAATACTCTGACCCTCAGAAACACCTGACTAACCAGGTACAATACAACACTCTGACCCTCAGAAACACCTGACTAACCAGATACAATACAACACTCTGACCCTCAGAAACACCTGACTAGCCAGATACAATACAACACTCTGACCCTCAGAAACACCTGACTAACCAGATACAATACAATACTCTGACCCTCAGAAACACCTGACTAGTCAGATACAATACAACACTCTGACCCTCAGAAACACCTGACTAACCAGGTACATTACAACACTCTGACCCTCAGAAACACCTGACTAGCCAGATACAATACAACACTCTGACCCTCAGAAACACCTGACTAGTCAGGTACAATACAATACTCTGACCCTCAGAAACACCTGACTAACCAGATACAATACAACACTCTGACCCTCAGAAACACCTGACTAACCAGATACAATACAACACTCTGACCCTCAGAAACACCTGACTAACCAGATACAATACAACACTCTGACCCTCAGAAACACCTGACTAGTCAGATACAATACAACACTCTGACCCTCAGAAACACCTGACTAACCAGATACAATACAACACTCTGACCCTCAGAAACACCTGACTAGCAGGCTCCATTTGATACCTTATCTCTTTAACATTCATGTGGTAGAGTGGCATCCTGTGGCCTTGCATTTCTCCTCTGTGTCGTTAGCAGGAGCAACAAGACATCAGTATAACTGCCATGGGGGGCCTTTGAGCTAAACCCCCCCTTCCCAACACTGGGACACATCATCTACAGCTGAGTATGACTGACAGGACATCCTTGTGAGTAATATTAGAACCTCATTAAACCAGCGTAGAGAAAAAAACACATTTACAGGCCTGTCTAATTAGTTTTATCTTTACCTGCCCGTCCGTCCCAGCGTTTCAGCTTTACCCAGTTCTGTCCCATAATGCCCTGTAAAACTGGACTATACTTGTCACTTGTCTCTATTTAAAGTTTGTGTCACATCGTGAGTGATCGGATAAGCACCCATGTTTTAAAATGCCCTGGGGCAACGTAGGAAACCATCTCATTAATGGGTTGCAGGTTTTCAACAAGGGTTTAAAATATGAAATGTTGGAGTCAGAGGATGTGTGTGTGTGTGTCAGTGGAATTGGCCCCCCAACTAAACATGACACTTTTGGAAGAAAGTTACTGACGATAAATAATTTCACACAGTTTGTTAATAATAAAACAATGCACTGCTAAGACAAAAACATTTAAATCTGTTCTCCCGTGCCTGGGCTCGTTGCCTTCTACCTGGAACCCTCTGTGTTTCTGGTTGGTGGTTCCTGACATTGGCAAATCATTTGGGGATTGTTTCATTTAACTTAACACCATTTGAATATTGGTGAAACATAGAAATTTAGCAATTCTACTGAAAAAAAAAAGCTAATCGACATTCGTAACATTGTGTCTTTATCTTAAAAAGTAAAAGACTCCTTTACTTGCTGGCGATTTGTTTACTACCTCCTCTGTGCCAGCGAGGCACAACTAATTAGCAGTGAAATAACTTACTCTCCTTGAAAAGCTTTAAAACAACAACAGACAAGACAAACAGGGAGATGAAAACAACAACCTCTAAGACAGAAAAGCATTTTCTCAGAGCAGCACAACACTTTATTTAATCACTTGATTTGCATCCCAAATGGCACCCTATTCCCTATATAGTGCACTACTTTTGACCAGAGCCTATGGGACTTGGTCTATAGTAGTGCACTACTTTTGACCAAAGCCCTATGAGACTTGGTCTATAGCAGTGCACTACTTTTGACCAGAGCCCTATGAGACTTGTTCTATAGTAGTGCACTACTTTTGACCAGAGCCCTATGAGACTTGGTCTATAGTAGTGCACTACTTTTGACCAGAGCCCTATGGGACTTGGTCTATAGTAGTGCACTACTTTTGACCAGAGCCCTATGAGACTTGGTCTATAGTAGTACACTACTTTTGACCAGAGCCCTATGAGACTTGGTCTATAGTAGTGCACTACGGGGAACCAGGCTCCCATTTGGGATGCACAATGATGGTCCATTGCATTAGCAGCTCTAGCCAGGTCTCCTCTGTAACTGCTCATTGCTTCCCAGCTGGTGATGGCTAGGTCACAGACCACAGACTCTCTCTCCCACTAGGAAGACAGACTGGTGGTGATGGCTAGGTCACAGACCACAGACTCTCTCTCTCACTAGGAAGACAGACTGGCGGTGATGGCTAGGTCACAGACCACAGACTCTCTCTCTCTCACCAGACTGATCCTTCTGGGAGCGGAATCATAACACCAGACTGATCCTTCTTAGAGCAGAATCTCAACACCAGAATGATCCTTCTTAGAACAGAATCTCAACACCAGACTGATCCTTCTGGGAGCAGAATCTCAACACCAGAATGATCCTTCTTAGAACAGAATCTCAACACCAGACTGATCCTTCTTAGAGCGGAATCTCAACACCAGACTGATCCTTCTGGGAGCAGAATCTCAACACCAGACTGATCCTTCTTAGAACAGAATCTCAACACCAGACTGATCCTTCTTAGAGCGGAATCTCAACACCAGACTGATCCTTCTTAGAACAGAATCTCAACACCAGACTGATCCCTTTCTGAGCGGAATCTCAACACCAGACTGATTCTTCTTAGAGTGGAATCTCAACACCAGACTGATCCTTCTTAGAGCAGAATCTCAACACCAGACTGATCCTTCTTAGAACAGAATCTCAACGCCAGACTGATCCTTCTTAGAGCGGAATCTGACCACCAGACTGATCCTTCTTAGAGCAGAATCTCAACACCAGACTGATCCTTCTTAGAGATGAATCTCAACACCAGACTGATCCTTCTTAGAGCGGAATCTCAACGCCAGACTGATCCTTCTTAGAACAGAATCTCAACACCAGACTGATCCTTCTTAGAGATGAATCTCAACACCAGACTGATCCTTCTTAGAACAGAATCTCAACACCAGACTGATCCTTCTTAGAGCGGAATCTCAACACCAGACTGATCCTTCTTAGAGCAGAATCTCAACACCAGACTGATCCTTCTTAGAGCGGAATCTCAACACCAGACTGATCCTTCATTAAATCCCCCGACGGACGATAAGTCAAATGCAGTAAGGCACCTGAGATGAATAAGTGTTTGTCTGACATACAACTTAATGTAACCCTCAGTACCCTTTAGACTTCAATTACAGCATGTGACAAATGGTTCAGATTTCTGTTTAACGTGAGGATGATATTAAATCAAGCAGGTCCCCCCCCCATCCCTGTAAGTCTTAGATCAGAACTGATTAAATACCCACCCCATAAAGGGTAAGCACATGTCAGCTAACGTGTAATTGAAAGGGGGGGGGGATTCAAACTTGCTTAAAAGGTGCCGCTCCAAAATGTCTACAGGTAAATAAATGCAGACTCTGTGTTGAGTACAGTACTACTCTAATCACGGCCAATTTGCAATGAAAGTCTCTTTTTTTTCTATCCCATTTACAATGAAACCTAACAATTCTATTGCCTTATTTAACAGAAATAGCCTCTTTTTTTTTTGTAAGTCCTATTACAATGTCTTGTTCTTGCACTTCACTCCATAATATTGATCTGCTTCAGTATACTGTACCAATTTGGACACTATTCCCCTTAAAATATAGATACTAGTAATTCTCCCTGGCGCTCACCCAGCTCAACACAGATACCCTGAGTATCCCTGGTGGTTAGCTTTGCAGGTGCTGATCAATAGCGTTTTCCATATCTATTTTTTTTGGTCCAAAAAAAAAAAGATTGCTTCACTTGAGGTAAAAGATATATAACCGGGAAGCTCCATTGATGTTCCTCTCTACCTCCCTGACAGAGAGATTTGTTTGAATTCATCCAGCTATGATTAACCTTCAGAACCGCGCAGGTCTTGTCTCATTCGTTTGTAGGGATTTCTTTGTGTTTAGGTGAGGGCACCATGAAGGCTGGAAGAGGGGACTGTCTTTTCCTCTTGAGGGTTTCTCCATATTTTTCATCTTAAGAGTTTACCCCCTTACACAGTTACGTTATCTTTGCGAGAAAAAAAAGAACATACTAAAGTTGGATAAAGTTTATATAAAGTCATTTAAATGTCATTTGACAACATTTATTTTTTAACATCTAATTTCCTATTCTTTACACTCCTTGAAAAAAAAAAGTTGCTATCTGGTACCAAAAAAGGTTTCTTCTGCTGTCCCCATAGGAGAACCCTTTGAAGAACCTGTTTTGGTTCCGTGTAGAACCCTTTCCACAGAGGAATCAAAATAGGTTCTACCTAGAACCAAAAAGAGGTTCTACCTGGAACCAAAAGAGGTTCTACCTAGAACCAAAAAGAGGTTCTACCTAGAACCACAAGAGGTTCTACCTGGAACCAAAAGAGGTTCTACCTAGAACCAAAAAGGGTCCTCCTATTGGGCACAGCTGTAGAACCAGTTTGAAACACTTTTTCAAACACAAGATTGTACCAGCGATGAGGTATCCATCTTGCAGTCTCAACGTCTCACAATAGTACAGGGCCTTTATTATGTGCTTTATTCTGTTACATGTTGGCACTGTATCCCAACACCGAGCATCAGCTGCCACTAGGAAGTTATTCCAGTTCATTTCACAACTCAACTCCAGGAGGAATATTTTTTTGTTTTTGTTGGAAAAGTAAAAGGTTCCAATAAGAGCTGAGTTTTCCATCTTGGGTCCCCCCCCCCCCCCCCCCCCCCCATAATTCTCCTGTGCCTAACCTTGCATCCAACTCAATCAATACTGCCTACTGTGCCTCAGGCTACACTGCAGAAAATACTACATCCAATTTGCACACAGAAATAACCAACTTTCCAACAGGTACCACATAATCACCACACAAAAAAAGAGCTCGGACGAATCTGTTACATATTCTAAACAGCTCTTCTGAACCCCATTTACATGTGAAAAAATCACACAATTTCTTCGCTGCCATGTCTAGCACAGTGCACATCAAGTGGCAGCGAAAACGCCACTTCCTGTTTGTTTAAAAAAAAAAAAAAACGAATGTTTTGGCTGGTTGTGTCACACCTTAGCATATTGCTCCGATGTGTTTGTCTACCGACGGGTTTGAGCTGTATTCCCCTGTTGGTCTGTCTGAACACTGCCTATACCCGGGTGTTCTCAGAGGAGGCAACTTGGGCCACTCGCTCGCAGAGCGCGGAGAAGAAAGTCATTTCACAAAGCCAGGTTTTTTTATATTTTTTAAATCACACAACGTTAGGCTAGGAGTGGCATTGACAGAGAACAGCGTTGCAGCTAGGCCGGCAGGGCGGGTGAGAATGACTTGTCTTCCACAATAAATTAACAACTAGTGCCAAGATGACACCTTACTCAACCACGTCACTTGTCTCTGATGTTTAGGAGAAAAAAAAACATGGCAGCCGTGAATCATGTGACGACACGACCACTTTCTATTCGTTAAGAGACAGATCAGTTTAAAGCTAGCGGTGGGTCTGCCCTACACTCCACGCAGGTCACCTGACCCAGGATTGAGAAAGCACAACGTGTTAAAGAAAGAGATGTGGGGAGGAAACAACTAACTGTGGTGCTTTGGACAATACGAACACCATTTTGGATTAATAGGTTGAAGTTTACAAAGGGGTGCTATCAAAAATTGGTGTTTTTTAATGTGTAAATGCTGTTTTATAACCTCTTAGATTTTAATCTAAATGTACCAAAGATCCTCTGTTATTAAGAGACATCACACTGACCTCCATGACACCCTTCTTTGTCCGTGTCTATGAATATCTCCCAGAAAGTGTCGGTGTGTGAATTACAATAATTTATTTTGTCTGTGTGTGTCTGCGTGTGTGTGTGTCCGCGTGTGTGTGTGTGTGTGTGTGTCTGAAAGTGTGTGTGTGTGTGTGTCTGCATGTGTGTGTGTCTGCGTGTGTGTGTGTCTGCGTGTGTGTGTGTGTGTGTGTGTGTGTCTGCATGTGTGTGTGTCTGCGTGTGTGTGTGTGTGTGTCTGCGTGTGTGTGGGTGTGTGTGTGTGTGTGTGTGTGTGTGTGTGTGTGTCTGCATGTGTGTGTGTGTCTGCGTGTGTGTGTGAGACACAAAGAAGGATGAATGGTTGGACGGAAATGCATTATCCATGTGTTGGGCTGCCGGTTGCTGAACTCATATAACCTCTATTTCACTTGCAGAGAATTGGTGAGATTTCAAATAAATTGTGATTTCTTCTTCAGTACCCCTGTTTTTTTTTTATACTATTGAGCAATATAGGGGTAAATTGTGAAACATGCTGGAAAAAAATAGCCCCAACTAAAATATATAGGATTCTGCAGAAATCACCGATCGCTTCTAGCAGCTAACGTTCTCTCATCGAGAGTAACCATTTAAAACACAGGGGTTTTATTCCAATGAGCCATTGACCTGACCAATCATGTGCCGCGCGGTGTTTCCCATGACCCTAATCGTCACGTTAGCATCGCGAATCAACATTCCCCTTTTTTTTGCACTTTGTTTACTGTACATGCCAACAGTGTAATATTATTCAACAGCAGCGTGTCCTGTGCCACAATGATTGATTATGACAGGGAGCCAAGGTCACAGTGGAGGAACAGCCCTGGTGCAGACAGGCCTGTCTGACTCACACAGTTAACACTATATCCACATTGTATGAATGTCACCAGCGATCCAGTGATTTATTGCTTGGAAGGTTATGTTAAAAAAAAGAACAAATTCTGCCCCTCCTGCGTAGCTGACCAAATTGCACCTTTTTTTTGGGGGGGGAGCAAAAATATCTCAGAGCATAGATTATCTCATCTCTGTTTAGCTCTATTGTACAGAATGTTCCTTGTTATATTACTTCCTTGTTATATTCCTTCCTTGTTGTATTACGTCCTTATATTCCTTCCTTGTTATATTCCTTCCTTGTTATATTACTTCCTTGTTATATTCCTTCCTTGTCATATTACTTCCTTGTTATATTCCTTCCTTGTTATATTACTTCCTTGTTATATTCCTTCCTTGTTATATTACTTCCTTGTTATATTCCTTCCTTGTTATATTCCTTCCTTGTTATATTCCTTCCTTGTCATATTACTTCCTTGTTATATTACTTCCTTGTTATATTCCTTCCTTGTTATATTACTTCCTTGTTATATTACTTCCTTGTCATATTACTTCCTTGTTATATTACTTCCTTGTTATATTCCTTCCTTGTTATATTCCTTCCTTGTTATATTACTTCCTTGTTATATTACTTCCTTGTTATATTACTTCCTTGTTATATTCCTTCCTTGTTATATTCCTTCCTTGTTATATTACTTCCTTGTTATATTACTTCTTTGTTATATTTTTTGTTTTTGTTTTTCTTAAAAACAAATCTGGTTGATAAATATTAGATATTTTATTAATTATATTTTAAAATAATAAAATCTGACTATATATAGCTAGATATTTGTGTGTCCTGTCGCCATCCCTTGTTGTGTGTACTTGAAAACAGAATTGATTTTGGTTGAATGCACTTCCTAGGTCATAGGCGTGTACCGTGAGAGATTGTGTTCTCGTCCACTGGACCATTAATCTGGACGTTTGACCTCAGACCTGTGTAGAGTTGGCTGTTTCCAATTTAATGTGATGTACAATCACTGCTTCCAAAGAAACACAAACTGACAGGAACAAAAAAATAAATTAATGTAAATGTCATGCAAATGAAGTCAGCATTCAGATAAAAAAAACACAACAATTTATTAACACACACAGTACAAAAAAAGAAAGAATAATTTGTGAAAAAATAAGAAATCCAAGAACCTTGTCGTCGACTAAAAGAACATTCAGGTGATTCTAACAACGGATCACAGTAGCACTGAGAGGAATCAGTCGGGAAACGATGTGGAAACGTAACCCTGCGAGTTACAACATCTAGGCTGACACCTGTTAGACTCCGTAGGTTGTTAATGATCTGGGAACAGACAGTGAGACAATCCTTCCTGTGGAGCGTAACCAAATGTAGATGACATGAATAAGCTAGGTGAGTATGGAGCTGTCCCACATTTCACGCTATCTCTCTCTCTCTCTCTCTCTCTCTCTCTCTCTCTCTCTCTCTCTCTCTCTCTCAATTCAATTCAATTCAATTCAAGGGCTTTATTGGCATGGGAAACATGTGTTAACATTGCCAAAGCAAGTGAGGTAGACAACATACAAAGTGAATATATAAAGAGAAAAACAACAACAATTAACAGTAAACATTACACATACAGAGGTTTCAAAACAGTAAAGACATTACAAATGTCATATTATATATATATATACAGTGTTTTAACAATGTACAAATGGTTAAAGGACACAAGATAAAATAAATAAGCATAAATATGGGTTGTATTTACAATGGTGTGTGTTCTTCACTGGTTGCCCTTTTCTCGTGGCAACAGGTCACAAATCTTGCTGCTGTGATGGCACACTGTGGAATTTCACCCAGTAGATATGGGAGTTTTTCAAATTTGGATTTGTTTTCGAATTCTTTGTGGATCTGTGTAATCTGAGGGAAATATGTCTCTCTAATATGGTCATACATTGGGCAGGAGGTTAGGAAGTGCAGCTCAGTTTCCACCTCATTTTGTGGGCAGTGAGCACATAGCCTGTCTTCTCTTGAGAGCCATGTCTGCCTACGGCGGCCTTTCTCAATAGCAAGGCTATGCTCACTGAGTCTGTACATAGTCAAAGCTTTCCTTCATTTTGGGTCAGTCACAGTGGTCAGGTATTCTGCCACTGTGTACTCTCTGTTTAGGGCCAAATAGCATTCTAGTTTACTCTGTTTTTTTGTTAATTCTTTCCAATGTGTCAAGTAATTATCTTTTTGTTTTCTCATGATTTGGTTGGGTCTAATTGTGCTGTTGTCCTGGGGCTCTGTAGGGTGTGTTTGTGTTTGTGAACAGAGCCCCAGGACCAGCTTGCTTAGGGGACTCTTCTCCAGGTTCATCTCTCTGTAGGTGATGGCTTTGTTATGGAAGGTTTGTGAATCACTTCCTTTTAGGTGGTTGTAGAATTTAACGGCTCTTTTCTGGATTTTGATAATTAGTGGGTATCGGCCTAATTCTGCTCTGCATGCATTATTTGGTGTTCTACGTTGTACACGGAGGATATTTTTGCAGAATTCTGCGTGCAGTCTCAATTTGGTGTTTGTCCCATTTTGTGAAGTCTTGGTTGGTGAGCGGACCCCAGACCTCACAACCATAAAGGGCAATGGGCTCTATGACTGATTCAAGTATTTTTAGCCAAATCCTAATTGGTATGTTGAAATTTATGTTTCTTTTGATGGCGTAGAATGCCCTTCTTGCCTTGTCTCTCAGATCGTTCACAGCTTTGTGGAAGTTACCTGTGGCGCTGACTCTCTCACTACCTCAACAGGGCTCTCTCTCCCTCTCTCTCTCTCCCTCTCTCTCTCTCTCTCTCTCTCTCTCTCTCTCTCTCTCTCTCTCTCTCTCTATGTCTACAGGGCTCTCTCTCTCACTACCTCCACAGGGCTCTCTCTCCCACTACCTCCACAGGGCTCTCTCCCACTACCTCCACAGGGCTCTCTCTCATCACCTCCACAGGACTCTCTCTCTCATCACCTCCACAGGGCTCTCTCTCTCTCATCACCTCCACAGGACTCTCTCTCTCACTACCTACACAGGGCTCTCTCTCTCTCTCATCACCTCCATAGGACTCTCTCTCTCTCACTACCTCCACAGGACTCTCTCTCTCATCACCTCCACAGGACTCTCTCTCTCATCACCTCCACAGGGCTCTCTCTCTCTCATCACCTCCACAGGGCTCTCTTTCTAATCACCTCCACAGGGCTCTCTCTCACTACCTCTACAGGGCTCTCTCTCACAACCTCCACAGGACTCTCTCTCACTACCTCCACGGGACTCTAATGTAATCAGTCACAAACACAGCTACAAAAGATGTTACACATTTTATACCCTTATAGCTTCCTCCTTTATTGACTGGTCCTCACAGCTACTAACTACTGACTTTACTGCTGTGATTTATTCACGTTTAGGGCGGACTTCTTAGAGATCCCGACGACTGTTAGTCTGTTAATAAGGATGGAGGTTTTTACCTCTAGCGTAGAGGATGTGTTGTATAGATGGGATGTTAGTTAGGAGTGAATCTGTAACTTGATAGAACATTTACAGAGATGGCTAAAAACAAACATTTGTACACGGCACAAATGTGTTTATTACTGTGTGATTTCAAGCATATATCAGAGAAAGCACAGACGTCCTGTTACATCACAGGCATACGCACGATGTAAAATATTTGTCATGGCTTCATATCTAGAAGTTCACATAAATTGTATTAAATTAAATCCGTGTAAAGATGTTTGAATACTACCATTACTACGTTGGCTAAAGGGCAGATTTTCCGTTGTCCTGATTTTCAAAGCCAGATGAAATGATCCATTAAACGTAAACACGTCACCTCCCACTGTTGCCCCGCTAGTTTCGGAACTACCCAGCGGGTTCTAGAACTACCCAGGAGGTTCCAGAACTACCCAGGGGGTTGCAGAACTTAACATGTAAATTGTGATAGAGCATGTAATTCCTGCTTTGGGTCCCTAATGACTTTGATTAAAATCTGACTTGTGCCAGACAGACATTTCCTCCATTTTTTTTTTTTTTTTTTTACTGATGATGAAAATGAGAAGATGAGATGATGCAAGGTGACAATTAATTCTGTCCTCTCTGGTGTTCAGGGGTCAAACATTAAATGCTAGAATACTTGTATATATCATAAACATTTAAAACTTGTATATATATATTAATGGGTCAGGTGATAGTAAAATCAACCATTGTGGTATGTCGTACTGTATTATGTTGTGCTGTATTATGTGTGCTGTATTATGTGTGCTGTATTATGTCGTGCTGTATTATGTGTGCTGTATTATGTGTGCTGTATTATGTCGTGCTGTATTATGTCGTGCTGTATTATGTGTGCTGTATTATGTCGTGCTGTATTATGTGTGCTGTATTATGTCGTGCTGTATTATGTGTGCTGTATTATGTGTGCTGTATTATGTGTGCTGTATTATGTGTGCTGTATTATGTCGTGCTGTATTATGTGTGCTGTATTATGTGTGCTGTATTATGTCGTGCTGTATTATGTGTGCTGTATTATGTGTGCTGTATTATGTCGTGCTGTATTATGTGTGCTGTATTATGTGTGCTGTATTATGTCGTGCTGTATTATGTGTGCTGTATTATGTGTGCTGTATTATGTCGTGCTGTATTATGTGTGCTGTATTATGTGTGCTGTATTATGTCGTGCTGTATTATGTCGTGCTGTATTATGTGTGCTGTATTATGTGTGCTGTATTATGTCGTGCTGTATTATGTGTGCTGTATTATGTCGTGCTGTATTATGTGTGCTGTATTATGTCGTGCTGTATTATGTGTGCTGTATTATGTGTGCTGTATTATGTCGTGCTGTATTATGTGTGCTGTATTATGTGTGCTGTATTATGTCGTGCTGTATTATGTGTGCTGTATTATGTGTGCTGTATTATGTGTGCTGTATTATGTCGTGCTGTATTATGTGTGCTGTATTATGTCGTGCTGTATTATGTCGTGCTGTATTATGTGTGCTGTATTATGTCGTGCTGTATTATGTGTGCTGTATTATGTGTGCTGTATTATGTCGTGCTGTATTATGTGTGCTGTATTATGTCGTACTGTATTATGTCGTGCTGTATTATGTGTGCTGTATTATGTGTGCTGTATTATGTCGTGCTGTATTATGTGTGCTGTATTATGTGTGCTGTATTATGTCGTGCTGTATTATGTGTGCTGTATTATGTGTGCTGTATTATGTGTGCTGTATTATGTGTGCTGTATTATGTCGTGCTGTATTATGTGTGCTGTATTATGTGTGCTGTATTATGTGTGCTGTATTATGTGTGCTGTATTATGTCGTGCTGTATTATGTGTGCTGTATTATGTCGTGCTGTATTATGTGTGCTGTATTATGTGTGCTGTATTATGTGTGCTGTATTATGTCGTGCTGTATTATGTCGTGCTGTATTATGTGTGCTGTATTATGTGTGCTGTATTATGTGTGCTGTATTATGTGTGCTGTATTATGTCGTGCTGTATTATGTGTGCTGTATTATGTCGTGCTGTATTATGTGTGCTGTATTATGTCGTGCTGTATTATGTGTGCTGTATTATGTGTGCTGTATTATGTCGTGCTGTATTATGTGTGCTGTATTATGTGTGCTGTATTATGTGTGCTGTATTATGTGTGCTGTATTATGTGTGCTGTATTATGTCGTGCTGTATTATGTGTGCTGTATTATGTGTGCTGTATTATGTGTGCTGTATTATGTGTGCTGTATTATGTGTGCTGTATTATGTGTGCTGTATTATGTCGTGCTGTATTATGTGTGCTGTATTATGTGTGCTGTATTATGTCGTGCTGTATTATGTGTGCTGTATTATGTGTGCTGTATTATGTCGTGCTGTATTATGTGTGCTGTATTATGTGTGCTGTATTATGTGTGCTGTATTATGTCGTGCTGTATTATGTGTGCTGTATTATGTCGTGCTGTATTATGTCGTGCTGTATTATGTCGTGCTGTATTATGTCGTGCTGTATTATGTGTGCTGTATTATGTCGTGCTGTATTATGTGTGCTGTATTATGTGTGCTGTATTATGTGTGCTGTATTATGTCGTGCTGTATTATGTGTGCTGTATTATGTGTGCTGTATTATGTGTGCTGTATTATGTGTGCTGTATTATGTCGTGCTGTATTATGTGTGCTGTATTATGTGTGCTGTATTATGTGTGCTGTATTATGTCGTGCTGTATTATGTGTGCTGTATTATGTGTGCTGTATTATGTCGTGCTGTATTATGTCGTGCTGTATTATGTGTGCTGTATTATGTCGTGCTGTATTATGTGTGCTGTATTATGTGTGCTGTATTATGTCGTGCTGTATTATGTGTGCTGTATTATGTCGTGCTGTATTATGTGTGCTGTATTATGTGTGCTGTATTATGTCGTGCTGTATTATGTGTGCTGTATTATGTGTGCTGTATTATGTGTGCTGTATTATGTGTGCTGTATTATGTGTGCTGTATTATGTTGTGCTGTATTATGTGTGCTGTATTATGTTGTGCTGTATTATGTCGTGCTGTATTATGTCGTGCTGTATTATGTGTGCTGTATTATGTCGTGCTGTATTATGTCGTGCTGTATTATGTCGTGCTGTATTATGTCGTGCTGTATTATGTGTGCTGTATTATGTCGTGCTGTATTATGTGTGCTGTATTATGTGTGCTGTATTATGTGTGCTGTATTATGTTGTGCTGTATTATGTCGTGCTGTATTATGTCGTGCTGTATTATGTGTGCTGTATTATGTCGTGCTGTATTATGTCGTGCTGTATTATGTTGTGCTGTATTATGTCGTGCTGTATTATGTTGTGCTGTATTATGTCGTGCTGTATTATGTTGTGCTGTATTATGTGTGCTGTATTATGTCGTGCTGTATTATGTGTGCTGTATTATGTGTGCTGTATTATGTGTGCTGTATTATGTTGTGCTGTATTATGTCGTGCTGTATTATGTCGTGCTGTATTATGTCGTGCTGTATTATGTGTGCTGTATTATGTCGTGCTGTATTATGTCGTGCTGTATTATGTCGTGCTGTATTATGTCGTGCTGTATTATGTGTGCTGTATTATGTCGTGCTGTATTATGTGTGCTGTATTATGTCGTGCTGTATTATGTCGTGCTGTATTATGTGTGCTGTATTATGTGTGCTGTATTATGTGTGCTGTATTATGTCGTGCTGTATTATGTGTGCTGTATTATGTGTGCTGTATATGAGACCTATTAAGGTTCAATACGTTTAAGTATTACGTTCTTAGTTACTTCAATGATACAGACTTGCTTCGATGCCAATCAGTGCGTTTTAATATGAGGTTCGCTGTCGTACAACGGTAAGACTGCTGCCAATGTTCAGAAGGTTATTCTCTCCTGTAAGTACATTCTAAAGGGGTCACCAGTCAACAACATGAGTGTAGATCTTACTGCCAATGTTCAGAAGGTTGTTCTCTCCTGTAAGTACATTCTAAAAGGGTCACCAGTCAACAACATGAGTGTAGATCTTACTGCCTGAGTAAAAGAGTAGATACGGCTTCCCCGGGGAGGCTAAATGCAGAGTAATGTTAAACCTTATCAAGCCCCCCCCCCCCACTCCCCTCCCTCTTATGTAAATATTTTAGAGCCATTTCATTTCATTCCACTCAAATGCCCGTACCCAGGAGTCTGAAAGAGAAATGCTACATTTTAATATTGCATCGATGATAAATTATAGCCTCATTCTAAAACAGTCCGACATTAGTTGTTAATAGATAAGAGTTTCTGGGTGAAAAGGATTCAACTGGTGTGGGGATGACACAGTTTAATAATGAACGGGGGTTTGAACTGAAATACACGGCTGATCTGTGTTTAAGGGATGGAGCAGGACAGTGGCTCTCGTCGGGACATCTGACTGCTCATCGACAGACGCCTTTTAACTTCATACTAATTCCAACGAGAACCTCTACCTGACAAAGAAGGGGTTTCAAAAACAAAAACACTCTTTCAAAACAATTACATGAAAATGAACCCCCTCCATAGACATGACCTACCACCCTAATGAGGTCTCCATAGACATGACCTACCACCCTAATGAGGTCTCCATAGACAGGACCTACCACCCTAATGAGGTCTCCATAGACAGGACCTACCACCCTAATGAGGTCTCCATAGACAGGACCTACCACCCTAATGAGGTCTCCATAGACAGGACCTACCACCCTAATGAGGTCTCCATAGACAGGACCTACCACCCTAATGAGGTCTCCATAGACAGGACCTACCACCCTAATGAGGTCTCCATAGACAGGACCTACCACCCTAATGAGGTCTCCATAGACAGGACCTACCACCCTAATGAGGTCTCCATAGACAGGACCTACCACCCTAATGAGGTCTCCATAGACAGGACCTCCCACCCTAATGAGGTCTCCATAGACATGACCTACCACCCTAATGAGGTCTCCATAGACAGGACCTACCACCCTAATGAGGTCTCCATAGACAGGACCTACCACCCTAATGAGGTCTCCATAGACAGGACCTACCACCCTAATGAGGTCTCCATAGACAGGACCTACCACCCTAATGAGGTCTCCATAGACAGGACCTACCACCCTAATGAGGTCTCCATAGACAGGACCTACCACCCTAATGAGGTCTCCATAGACAGGACCTACCACCCTAATGAGGTCTCCATAGACAGGACCTACCACCCTAATGAGGTCTCCATAGACAGGACCTACCACCCTAATGAGGTCTCCATAGACAGGACCTACCACCCTAATGAGGTCTCCATAGACAGGACCTACCACCCTATTGAGGTCTCCATAGACAGGACCTACCACCCTAATGAGGTCTCCATAGACAGGACCTACCACCCTAATGAGGTCTCCATAGACAGGACCTCCCACCCTAATGAGGTCTCCATAGACATGACCTACCACCCTAATGAGGTCTCCATAGACAGGACCTACCACCCTAATGAGGTCTCCATAGACAGGACCTACCACCCTAATGAGGTCTCCATAGACAGGACCTACCACCCTAATGAGGTCTCCATAGACAGGACCTACCACCCTAATGAGGTCTCCATAGACAGGACCTACCACCCTAATGAGGTCTCCATAGACAGGACCTCCCACCCTAATGAGGTCTCCATAGACATGACCTACCACCCTAATGAGGTCTCCATAGACAGGACCTACCACCCTAATGAGGTCTCCATAGACAGGACCTACCACCCTAATGAGGTCTCCATAGACAGGACCTACCACCCTAATGAGGTCTCTATAACCAGGGCCTACCACCCCAATGAGTTCTCTATTTACAGGGTATACCACCCTAATGATGAAGTCTCTATAGACAGGGCCTACCACCCTAATGATGAAGTCTCTATAGACAGGGCCTACCACCCTAATGATGAAGTCTCTATAGACAGGGCCTACCACCCTAATGATGAAGTCTCTATAGACAGGGCCTACCACCCTAATGATGAAGTCTCTATAGACAGGGCCTACCACCCTAATGATGAAGTCTCTAAACAGGGTCTACCACCCTAATGAGGTCTCTAAACAGGGTCTACCACCCCAGGTTTCTACCCCTTATGTTACTGTCACAATCAGATCAATGCCACATTAAAATGACCTCAGGATTTAATTTTTCGCGACACCCTGCTACAACTCAACTCCCCGTGTAGTGAAAGAGGTATGGGACTGTAGGTGTGAGTAAGGATAACAAAAGGCAGAGATGGGTTCCGTTTACAGGGAATTTATTCTGTCACGCAGTAATTTTGGGGAAAAGGGGCTGAACGGAACCAAAGCAAAGAAAGTAAATATCAAAGCCCCCCCTCTCCTATCTCACCTGCCTACCCACTACTTACCTAACTAGCACCACCTGGTGCCCTAACCAAAAATACAGGGGGTGTTCTGCCCAGGTCTTACCTAGTGTGCCGAGACAGAGTATATATATATTAAGGGTATGTGTATGCCCGCAGGCCTCTTGCCTAAGCACTCCCAAGGCGCCTTCCCCTTCCCCCCTCGGAACAAAAACAGAATAACACAAACAATTGCAATAATCAAAACGACTGCATCCTACTGGCTACTACACACACCCCAGAAGCAGTGGCTGCACAATATTTAAAACTCTGAGCAACAACTAACACAGAACTAACATCAGCTCTATTCTGTGCAACAAGCAAAACAGGACATCAAATAAGCTCTATCTGAGCAACAACCCACACAGGACATACCAATCAGCTCTCTCAACAACAACCAACACAGGACACACTCATCTCCCTTCTCTCCGCAATCATCTCTCCTCTGAGCAGAACAGAACACTGGCTTATATAGCTGGAGAAGGAGTTGGCAATTGAAGACAGCTGTTTCTGATGAGAGGGCGTGGTCAGCTCCAATTTTCAATGGTGCCCGACCAATCAGCTGCTTAGAGAAATCCAGGAAGCCATCCTTATTAAACACACACATACAAAATACACAAACCACAACAGAAACTGGCTATCAGATGGGCATTCAGGGGACGGAGGGGCCTCGGGCGGATTACGTCGGTAGTCCAGTCGTAATGGATCGGCGGGACTCCGTATCGGCAATGAAAGGGGTCCAGGCCAATTGGCAATAAAAGTATTGTAGCCCAAGGAGTGGCTGATGGACCTCTTCAGCTAGCTAGTTGGTGCTTGCTTCGTGACCGGGACGTTAGCCAGGAGAAGCCAATCAGGATAGCAGCTAGCTAGCTGCGATGATCCAGGTGAAGAGGTTCAGACCTTGCGGCAGGAATCCAGGGATATAGAGAAAAGGAGTCTGTTAAGATCTGGGTTTAATCACGCTGTGCAGACTGGCAGGAGTTGTCCAGGCTAAAGGTTAGCTGATGACTGCTAGCAGTGGCTAGCTGACTACTAGCTAGTAACTAGTTAGCTGGCTCGCTCTGTTGGGGGTTCCGTTTCTGAAGTAAAGAACATAGCAGAACCATACCACATTGGATGAAGCGGGTTGCAGGAGAGTATGTTGAAGTTGCGGTTAAGACAAGTATAAAAATATATATAGAAAGATAAATACACGGGACACAGGATCTGGGGGAACGTAATCATTTCTAACTCTAAAAAGGAAGACAAAAAGAAAGGAAAAAATAAGGCTTCTTGCAAATGTTTAAAAAAGCTTCTGTAGGATTTGTGGTTTTGTAGAGACAAAATGTTCCTAGTTAAACTAATATAACAACTGAATTAAAACGCTAGGCATAGTCACATTTCAACAATGATGAATAAGTGTGCGCCATGAAAATTACAAGGTGTGGTATTTAAACACGTGACAGAGGTTGTGGTGAAGTGCACGGAAATCGATGACGTCATCATCCTGGCATTTATACCTGAATCAGAAGTAGATCCGTCATGGTCAGGACGTGTGTGTTATAGACTAAAAATAAAACATTCATTATTAGTAAACTTCAATCCCATAATGAAGTCTTTCATATGCTCTCTGGATTGGAGGCGTCTGTCTTTATTAGCCACGAGGGGTTAGGAGGCAGCTTTATTATCAAGCAAAATTAAAAGGATTGCCTGCGTCTATTTGATGAGGACACCATTCTTGGATCTCATAATTCTCATAATCACAAACGCCATGTAACTAGAAAAATAAAAAAAATGTCTTAGGAACATTAAAACTCTAGAATTATTTTAATTCAGTGTGGAAGCCATATTGCTTTTGTTACATTTAGCCTGACTCATAACTAACCAGTAATCATATACTTTATGTACTGTACTTTATATCTTATCATGTGCAATTAGGACATCTAGGACTAGCACCTTATTTCATTAGTATATCTAATTAGGACATCTAGGAATAGTATCTTATTTCATTAGTATATTTAATTAGGACATCTATGAATAGTATATTTTATTTCATAAGTACATTTAATTAGGACATCTAGGAATAGTACCTTTTATTTCGTTAGTATATTTAATTAGGACATCTAGGAATAGTATATTTCATTTCATTAGTATATTTAATTAGGACATCTAGGAATAGTACCTTATTTCATTAGTATATTTAATTAGGACATCTAGGAATAGTATATTTCATTTCATTAGTATATTTAATTAGGACATCTAGGAATAGTACCTTATTTCATTAGTATATTTAATTAGGATGTCTAGGTATAGTAGCTTATATTTAATTCATGTATTTAATTAGGATTTCTATGAATAGTACCTTATATTTAATTAGGACATCTAGGCATAGTACCTTATATTTAATTAGGATTTCTAGGAATAGTACCTTATTTCATTAGTATATTTAATTAGGATGTCTAGGTATAGTACCTTATATTTAATTAATGTATTTAATTAGGATTTCAATAAATAGTACCTTATATTGAATTAATATATTTAATTAGGACTTCTAGGAATAGTACCTTGTACAGTATATTTAATAAGGAACTTCTAGGAATAGTACCTTGTACAGTATATTTAATTAGGACTTCTAGGAATAGTACCTTGTACAGTATATTTAATTAGGACTCCTAGGAATAGTACCTTGTACAGTATATTAAATTAGGAGTTCTAGGTGAAAGTACAGTATATTTAATTAGAACGTTTAGATAAAGTACCATGTACAATATATTTAGTGCACTTAACTTTCTGTTCTGACATTAAGTAAACCCTGTCTTAAAGCCTTTTACAAGAAACCATCAAACCAGACCTTTACCTTCCTGTAGAAGTGCACAGTAACTGTACAGACAACATCTATATAATATTTATTACTCACTGTCATGGTATTGTTGTTCAAGGCCTCTCCCTGCATTGTTACCTTGGTTGCTAGAAAGAGCTGACAAGCAGCAGTACAGGAGAATAAGAACCTCTGCAGTCCAAAGCACATTTTTTGGGCTCTCAATAAATCATCTGTCATTGTGGCCCCACACATAATGAGCAATAAAGTTTCCTCGCGGACCGAATGAAGACTTTCATGAAAGAAGAATAAAAACACAGGAGGAGGAAGAGGCTGCGTCCTCTTCCTCCAGAGGTCCATAAAAGATCTGCCTCCTCTTGCATTTTTCAAACACTATTTTCAAATTTGTTGAATAAACAGTATAATGAATTGATTGTGTCACCAAACACCAAAGAAACAGAGTGTTGCTGAGACATTGTGGATTGTTTTTGTACAGGGAGCAAAACTCATCGGACGTTACAGGGAAGTCAGAATCACACCTTACAGGGAGGTCAGAATCACACCTTACAGGGAGGTCAGAATCACACCTTACAGGGAGGTCAGAATCACACCTTACAGGGAGGTCAGGAACAGACCTTACATGGAGGACAGAATCACACCTTACAGGGAGGTCAGAATCACACCTTACAGGGAGGTCAGAATCAGACAGGGAGGTCAGAATCACACCTTACTGGGAGGTCAGAATCACACCTTACAGAGAGGTCAGAATCACACCTTACAGGGAGGTCAGAATCACACCTTACATGGGGTCAGAATCACACCTTACAGGGAGGTCAGAATCAGACAGGGAGGTCAGAATCACACCTTACTGGGAGGTCAGAATCACACCTTACAGAGAGGTCAGAATCACACCTTACAGGGAGGTCAGAATCAGACCTTACAGGGAAGACAGAATCAGACCTTACAGCGAGGTCAGAATCAAACACAACATGGTAGCAACACAACATGGCAGCAACACATAGTAGCACAACAAATATGGTCGAAACACAACATTGCAACACACCATGGTAGCACAACAACATGGTAGCATGTCAACATGGCAGCAACACAACATGGTAGCACAACAACATGGTAGCATATCAACATGGTAGCACGCCAACATGCCAGCAACACAACATGGTAGCACAACAACATGGTAGCACAACAACATGGTAGCACGACAACATGGCAGCAACACAGCATGGTAGCACAACAACATGGTAGCACAACAACATGGGAAGCAACGCAACATGGTAGCAACACATGACAACACAGCATGGTAGCAACATCACATGACAACAACATGGTAGCAGCACAACATGGCAGCAGTACAACATGGTAGCAGCAGAAAACATGATACAAACATTTTTTGGGCACAGACAACAGCATAAAGGGGCAATAAGGTAGAGACAACAACATACCCAAATTTAATGTTACCATGTCAAGGCTTCCAAAATGCCGGGCAGTCAAAACAGGCTGGTCAGAGATTGTTAGTGCATTAACTTGACACATGAACATAGATTGGGTAGGGGAAGTAACACCTGGGTGGAGACAATAAAGCAATTACTCTGTAAAACACACCTGAGACTCTCTCACCTCTCAATAAGAGTCTGTAGAACTGTCAACATCTCCACTCATCCTCAGTCTAGACCTGAGACTCTCTCACCTCCCAATAAGAGTCTGTAGAACTGTCAACATCTCCACTCATCCCCAGTCTAGACCTGAGACTCTCTCACCTCTCAATAAGAGTCTGTAGAACTGTCAACTTCTCCCTCATCCTCAGTCTAGACCTGAGACTCTCTCACCTCTCAATAAGAGTCTGTAGAACTGTCAACATCTCCACTCATCCCCAGTCTAGACCTGAGACTCTCTCACCTCCCAATAAGAGTCTGTAGAACTGTCAACATCTCCACTCATCCTCAGTCTAGACCTGAGACTCTCTCACCTCTCAATAAGAGTCTGTAGAACTGTCAACTTCTCCCTCATCCTCAGTCTAGACCTGAGACTCTCTCACCTCTCAATAAGAGTCTGTAGAACTGTCAACATCTCCACTCATCCTCAGTCTAGACCTGAGACTCTCTCACCTCCCAATAAGAGTCTGTAGAACTGTCAACATCTCCACTCATCCCCAGTCTAGACCTGAGACTCTCTCACCTCCCAATAAGAGTCTGTAGAACTGTCAACATCTCCACTCATCCTCAGTCTAGACCTGAGACTCTCTCACCTCCCAATAAGAGTCTGTAGAACTGTCAACATCTCCACTCATCCTCAGTCTAGACCTGAGACTCTCTCACCTCCCAATAAGAGTCTGTAGAACTGTCAACATCTCCACTCATCCTCAGTCTAGAGCTGAGACTCTCTCACCTCCCAATAAGAGTCTGTAGAACTGTCAACATCTCCACTCATCCTCAGTCTAGACCTGAGACTCTCTCACCTCCCAATAAGAGTCTGTAGAACTGTCAACATCTCCACTCATCCTCAGTCTAGACCTGAGACTCTCTCACCTCCCAATAAGAGTCTGTAGAACTGTCAACATCTCCACTCATCCTCAGTCTAGACCTGAGACTCTCTCACCTCCCAATAAGAGTCTGTAGAACTGTTAACATCTCCACTCATCCTCAGTCTAGACCTGAGACTCTCTCACCTCCCAATAAGAGTCTGTAGAACTGTCAACATCTCCACTCATCCTCAGTCTAGACCTGAGACTCTCTCACCTCTCAATAAGAGTCTGTAGAACTGTCAACATCTCCACTCATCCGCAGTCTAAACGAGGTGCATCAGTCGTAGAGTCAACAGAACATTGTTGGAGAACATAACATTACTCTTGGGTTAGACCCTTTTGGGGTTTAACCAATACGTATTCCGCTTTGCTCTCTTCATCCAGAAGCTTACAGTGAGGTAAGAACCTGAGACAATGACAACGAGACAATCAAGAGATCAGCATGTTGTCTGGGATTGGGTGACCCACCGACAAATGATACAAGATAATTGTTGAAGCCTGTTTTCCAACATGAAGACGATCCACATGCTCCTGACGCTCTGACGTCTTCCCCTGTATTCTGAGGAAGAGAATGACAAGTAACTTTGCTAATGAATGCTGACCCAGATAAGATAATTTCCTGACAGGAACAGTCGAGGGCTGGTTGGACACTCACATTCTTTCTGGGTCATGGACTGTGTCTGAAATGGCTCCCTTATATAGTGCATATGTCTCTGGTCGAAAGTAGTGCACTCTATAAGGAATAGGGTGCCATTTTGGACACGACCATGCAGTCCCATGACATAGCCCCCCCCCCCCCCCCCCCCCCCCCTCCCTCCTCCACTCAAAACTCCTCAAGACCCCACCCCACCCCCCTTCTGTCAAGAGAGTCAGGAGGCTTTCCATGGCAGCTGTGAAGCCATCCTCTCATATCCTCTGGTCTTACAGTATGGTACAAAGGTAGGCTGAACTAATGGCCTATATTGTAATTACTATACTGTGATAGTTCTTGTTACATGGTTTAAGGTCACTGTCAAGGTCAGCTAGTGACATAGAGGTACTTGTAAGTGTACCAAGGAACACAGAAGGTTAAGTAAATCCTATAGTCAGGAAATATAACCTCTAATCCAACAGAATTCCTCAATTGAAAAGACAATTTATTCCTATGATGCAATTAATGTAGAAAACGTTTGAGGCGACTTTGCTTTAGGTAATGCTGCCCTGCGTGACACATGAAAACAAACCGAAACAGCCAGGCAGTCAATCCACTTTGTTTTGACCAGACACATAATGAGTCTTCAGGGACATGCTAAGGGGGAAATAGCTAATGATTCATGCCATACTGTTATACCATTCTGCATGTTACAAGGTTGCATACGTCAACTGTTCCACGTAGAGGATGGCTCACGGAAAGGCTGCTGAAGGAGGGTTGGTATCAGTAATGACTGCTGCTGAAGGAGGGTTGGTACCAGTAATGACTGCTGCTGAAGGAGGGTTGGTATCAGTAATGACTGCTGCTGAAGGAGGGTTGGTGGTATCAGTAATGACTGCTGCTGAAGGAGGGTTGGTATCAGTAATGACTGCTGCTGAAGGAGGGTTGGTATCAGTAATGACTGCTGCTGAAGGAGGGTTGGTATCAGTAATGACTGCTGCTGAAGGAGGGTTGGTGGTACCAGTAATGACTGCTGCTGAAGGAGGGTTGGTGGTACCAGTAATGACTGCTGCTGAAGGAGGGTTGGTATCAGTAATGACTGCTGCTGAAGGAGGGTTGGTATCAGTAATGACTGCTGCTGAAGGAGGGTTGGTGGTACCAGTAATGACTGCTGATGAAGGAGGGTTGGTGGTACCAGTAATGACTGCTGCTGAAGGAGGGTTGGTATCAGTAATGACTGCTGCTGAAGGAGGGTTGGTATCAGTAATGACTGCTGCTGAAGGAGGGTTGGTATCAGTAATGACTGCTGCTGAAGGAGGGTTGGTATCAGTAATGACTGCTGCTGAAGGAGGGTTGGTATCAGTAATGACTGCTGCTGAAGGAGGGTTGGTATCAGTAATGACTGCTGATGAACGAGGGTTGGTGTCAGTAATGACTGCTGCTGAAGGAGGGTTGGTACCAGTAATGACTGCTGATGAAGGAGGGTTGGTATCAGTAATGACTGCTGATGAAGGTGGGTTGGTGGTATCAGTAATGACTGCTGCTGAAGGAGGGTTGGTACCAGTAATGACTGCTGCTGAAGAAGGGTTGGTGGTATCAGTAATGACTGCTGCTGAAGGAGGGTTGGTGGTACCAGTAATGACTGCTGCTGAAGACGGGTTGGTATCAGTAATGACTGCTGCTGAAGGAGGGTTGGTATCAGTAATGACTGCTGCTGAAGACGGGTTGGTATCAATAATGACTGCTGCTGAAGGAGGGTTGGTATCAGTAATGACTGCTGCTGAAGGAGGGTTGGTGGTAACAGTAATGACTGCTGCTGAAGGAGGGTTGGTGTCAGTAATGACTGCTGCTGAAGGAGGGTTGGTGTCAGTAATGACTGCTGCTGAAGACGGGTTGGTATCAGTAATGACTGCTGCTGAAGGAGGGTTGGTGTCAGTAATGACTGCTGCTGAAGGAGGGTTGGTGTCAGTAATGACTGCTGCTGAAGGAGGGTTGGTATCAGTAATGACTGCTGCTGAAGCAGGGTTGGTATCAGTAATGACTGCAGCTGAAGGAGGGTTGGTATCAGTAATGACTGCTGCTGAAGGAGGGTTGGTGGTACCAGTAATGACTGCTGCTGAAGGAGGGTTGGTGTTAGTAATGACTGCTGATGAAGGAGGGTTGGTATCAGTAATGACTGCTGATGAAGGTGGGTTGGTGGTATCAGTAATGACTGCTGCTGTTGGAGAGATGGTATCAGTAATGACTGCTGCTGAAGGAGGGTTTGTGGTATCAGTAATGACTGCTGCTGAAGGAGGGTTGGTATCAGTAATGACTGCTGCTGAAGGAGGGTTGGTATCAGTAATGACTGCTGCTGAAGGAGGGTTGGTACCAGTAATGACTGCTGCTGAAGGAGGGTTGGTATCAGTAATGACTGCTGCTGAAGGAGGGTTGGTACCAGTAATGACTGCTGCTGAAGGAGGGTTGGTACCAGTAATGACTGCTGCTGAAGGAGGGTTGGTATCAGTAATGACTGCTGCTGAAGGAGGGTTGGTACCAGTAATGACTGCTGCTGAAGGAGGGTTGGTATCAGTAATGACTGCTGCTGAAGGAGGGTTGGTATCAGTAATGACTGCTGCTGAAGGAGGGTTGGTGGTACCAGTAATGACTGCTGCTGAAGCAGGGTTGGTATCAGTAATAACTGCTGCTGAAGGAGGGTTGGTACCAGTAATGACTGCTGCTGAAGGAGGGTTGGTGGTACCAGTAATGACTGCTGCTGAAGGAGGGTTGGTACCAGTAATGACTGCTACTGAAGGAGGGTTGGTACCAGTAATGACTGCTGCTGAAGGAGGGTTGGTATCAGTAATGACTGCTGCTGAAGGAGGGTTGGTATCAGTAATGACTGCTGCTGAAGGAGGGTTGGTGGTACCAGTAATGACTGCTGCTGAAGTAGGGTTGGTGGTATCAGTAATGACTGCTGCTGAAGGAGGGTTGGTATCAGTAATGACTGTTGCTGAAGGAGGGTTGGTACCAGTAATGACTGCTGCTGAAGCAGGGTTGGTGGTACCAGTAATGACTGCTGCTGAAGGAGGGTTGGTATCAGTAATGACTGCTGCTGAAGGAGGGTTGGTATCAGTAATGACTGCTGCTGAAGGAGGGTTGGTATCAGTAATGACTGCTGCTGAAGCAGGGTTGGTAACAGTAATGAACCACAGATGCGGCTGTATCCGATGCATGGACCCCAACGTGTGGGCCTTTACTTTCAGCTTCCTTTCAACACACGACCCCCACATGAGGGAGAAGGTCTTCTACTCATCATGAAGGATGAATCTCCGGTGTGAGGACCAGAGGGAGCCAGTTTAAAACATATACCATATGCAGTTGGGAAAGAGCTCATTTATCAGCTTGGAAATACAGTTTTCTTGCTATCCCTTCCATGCCTTCCTATCCTCTCCACTCACTCCCCGAGAGCACAATCGCCTCCTAACTGTGTGATTTGACAGGTTTCAAGAGGCAGAAATGTAATCTCAAGTGCTGCCTGGTGTCTGGTCCGGTGTGAATCTCGCTGTGGTAGGGAAGGGACAGGAAGGGGAATCATGTAAAGGTAATGAGGGAATGCACTAGAACTAGTAGGTTCTAATGAGATCCTGTAGTAAGGGACCCGGAGCAGGGAGAAATGGAGACGGATAAGTACCGACTATGAGAAGACGATTGTTTGCAGTGTTCCCGCCATGGGAAAATGGATCCGAGCCAAACCTGGACAATTTGTTTGGCGAGTCAGAAATAATGTGGAAGGTTGACAATCTACAACGGGCATATGGTGCAACCCTGGCCATTTGTTATTGCTAATGACCTAATCGTTCTCCTGGCAGAAATAAAAAATTAAGAGCGCTTTACGTCATTTACCAAAACCTCTAAAATAATTCAAAAGAATATGATGAGGGGCCAATGCAAGCATGTGAGATGGGGGGGAAAAAAAAGCTTAGCCTGACAAATGTTTTGGTAGGTGTCTAACGATTTGTCTATTTCGCCAAGCAACTGTCTCTTTATCCCGAACAGCAGGTGCTCTAATCATGTTCAGTGGTCCACTGCATTTATCCTCTGAATGAAAAGGTCCTATGCATCGTGTGTGTGTATCTTTTGGGTGATGGCGGCAGCAACTCAACTATAGGTTTAACCCAGGTCTCAGCAACTCAACTATAGGTTTAACCCAGGTCTCAGCAACTCAACTATAGGTTTAATCCAGGTCTCAACAACTCAACTATAGGTTTAACCCAGGTCTCAGCAACTCAACTATAGGTTTAACCCAGGTCTCAGCAACTCAACTATAGGTTTAACCCAGGTCTCAACAACTCAACTATAGGTTTAACCCAGGTCTCAGCAACTCAACTATAGGTTTAACCCAGGTCTCAGCAACTCAACTATAGGTTTAATCCAGGTCTCAGCAACTCAACTATAGGTTTAACCCAGGTCTCAGCAACTCAACTATAGGTTTAACCCAGGTCTCAGCAACTCAACTATAGGTTTAACCCAGGTCTCAACAACTCAACTATAGGTTTAATCCAGGTCTCAGCAACTCAACTATAGGTTTAACCCAGGTCTCAGCAACTCAACTATAGGTTTAACCCAGGTCTCAGCAACTCAACTATAGGTTTAACCCAGGTCTCAGCAACTCAACTATAGGTTTAATCCAGGTCTCAGCAACTCAACTATAGGTTTAACCCAGGTCTCAGCAACTCAACTATAGGTTTAACCCAGGTCTCAACAACTCAACTATAGGTTTAACCCAGGTCTCAGCAACTCAACTATAGGTTTAATCCAGGTCTCAGCAACTCAACTATAGGTTTAACCCAGGTCTCAGCAACTCAACTATAGGTTTAACCCAGGTCTCAGCAACTCAACTATAGGTTTAACCCAGGTCTCAGCAACTCAACTATAGGTTTAACCCAGGTCTCAGCAACTCAACTATAGGTTTAACCCAGGTCTCAGCAACTCAACTATAGGTTTAACCCAGGTCTCAGCAACTCAACTATAGGTTTAACCCAGGTCTCAGCAACTCAACTATAGGTTTAACCCAGGTCTCAGCAACTCAACTATAGGTTTAACCCAGGTCTCAGCAACTCAACTATAGGTTTAACCCAGGTCTCAGCAACTCAACTATAGGTTTAACCCAGGTCTCAGCAACTCAACTATAGGTTTAATCCAGGTCTCAACAACTCAACTATAGGTTTAACCCAGGTCTCAGCAACTCAACTATAGGTTTAACCCAGGTCTCAGCAACTCAACTATAGGTTTAACCCAGGTCTCAGCAACTCAACTATAGGTTTAACCCAGGTCTCAGCAACTCAACTATAGGTTTAACCCAGGTCTCAGCAACTCAACTATAGGTTTAACCCAGGTCTCAGCAACTCAACTATAGGTTTAACCCAGGTCTCAGCAACTCAACTATAGGTTTAACCCAGGTCTCAGCAACTCAACTATAGGTTTAACCCAGGTCTCAGCAACTCAACTATAGGTTTAACCCAGGTCTCAACAACTCAACTATAGGTTTAACCCAGGTCTCAACAACTCAACTATAGGTTTAACCCAGGTCTCAGCAACTCAACTATAGGTTTAACCCAGGTCTCAGCAACTCAACTATAGGTTTAACCCAGGTCTCAACAACTCAACTATAGGTTTAACCCAGGTCTCAGCAACTCAACTATAGGTTTAACCCAGGTCTCAACAACTCAACTATAGGTTTAACCCAGGTCTCAGCAACTCAACTATAGGTTTAACCCAGGTCTCAGCAACTCAACTATAGGTTTAACCCAGGTCTCAACAACTCAACTATAGGTTTAACCCAGGTCTCAACAACTCAACTATAGGTTTAACCGAGGTCTCAGCAACTCAACACGTTGAAGTAGCAAGACAAAACTCTTACTTGATGTATTGATTCTATAAAATTCATACCAGGATCTATTAATTGAATCTAACATGCGTATTATTTAAGTGCTAAAACTAGTCTTAAATAGCAACATGACTGCAGTTTCTGCAGGATCGGCAGTAAGATTAGCACACTGAGAAAACTTGCTTTTCAAAATGTCAGGTAGAGTCATGTTATTGCAGTGTGCAAAGTCACTCTTTCAAAATACACCTTTGAATCTTAACAAATGTCTTTACTGGTAAAACAATGAATAAATGACGATGAGACAATACATGCTGCTCTGTACATCACCTATACATGCTGCTCTGTACATCACCTATACATGCTGCTCTGTACATCACCTATACATGCTGCTCTGTACATCACCTATACATGCTGCTCTGTACATCACCTATACATGCTGCTCTGTACATCACCAATACATGCTGCTCTGTACATCACCTATACATGCTGCTCTGTACATCACCTATACATGCTGCTCTGTACATCACCAATACATGCTGCTCTGTACATCACCAATACATGCTGCTCTGTACATCACCTATACATGCTGCTCTATACATCACCTATACATGCTGCTCTATACATCACCAATACATCACCAATACATGCTGCTCTGTACATCACCAATACATCACCAATACATGCTGCTCTATACATCACCAATACATGCTGCTCTATACATCACCAATACATGCTGCTCTGTACATCACCTATACATCACCTATACATGCTGCTCTGTACATCACCTATACATCACCAATACATGCTGCTCTGTACATCACCAATACATCACCAATACATGCTGCTCTGTACATCACCTATACATGCTGCTCAATACATCACCAATACATGCTGCTCTGTACATCACCAATACATCACCAATACATGCTGCTCTGTACATCACCAATACATCACCAATACATGCTGCTCTGTACATCACCTATACATGCTGCTCAATACATCACCTATACATGCTGCTCAATACATCACCAATACATGCTGCTCTGTACATCACCAATACATCACCAATACATGCTGCTCTGTACATCACCTATACATGCTGCTCTGTACATCACCAATACATGCTACTCTATACATCACCTATACATGCTGCTCTGTACATCACCAATACATGCTGCTCTGTACATCACCAATACATGCTGCTCTGTACATCACCAATACATGCTGCTCTGTACATCACCTATACATCACCTATACATGCTGCTCTGTACATCACCAATACATGCTGCTCTGTACATCACCTATACATGCTGCTCTGTACATCACCTATACATGCTGCTCTGTACATCACCTATACATGCTGCTCTGTAAATCACCTATACATCACCTATACATGCTGCTCTGTACATCACCTATACATGCTGCTCTGTACATCACCTATACATGCTGCTCTGTACATCACCTATACATCACCTATACATGCTGCTCTGTACATCACCAATACATCACCTATACATGCTGCTCTGTACATCACCTATACATGCTACTCTGTACATCACCTATACATGCTGCTCTGTACATCACCAATACATCACCAATACATGCTGCTCTGTACATCACCTATACATGCTGCTCTATACATCACCAATACATGCTGCTCTGTACATCACCAATACATGCTGCTCTGTACATCACCTATACATGCTGCTCTGTACATCACCAATACATGCTGCTCTATACATCACCTATACATGCTGCTCTGTACATCACCTATACATGCTGCTCTATACATCACCTATACATGCTGCTCTGTACATCACCAATACATGCTGCTCTGTACATCACCAATACATCACCAATACATGCTGCTCTGTACATCACCAATACATCACCAATACATGCTGCTCTATACATCACCAATACATGCTGCTCTGTACATCACCAATACATGCTGCTCTGTACATCACCAATACATCACCAATACATGCTGCTCTATACATCACCTATACATGCTGCTCAATACATCACCAATACATGCTGCTCTGTACATCACCAATACATCACCAATACATGCTGCTCTGTACATCACCAATACATCACCAATACATGCTGCTCTGTACATCACCAATACATGCTGCTCTGTACATCACCAATACATGCTACTCTATACATCACCTATACATGCTACTCTGTACATCACCAATACATGCTGCTATGTACATCACCAATACATGCTACTCTATACATCACCTATACATGCTACTCTATACATCACCTATACATGCTGCTCTGTACATCACCAATACATGCTGCTCTGTACATCACCAATACATGCTACTCTATACATCACCAATACATGCTGCTCTGTACATCACCAATACATGCTGCTCTGTACATCACCAATACATGCTGCTCTGTACATCACCTATACATCACCAATACATGCTGCTATGTACATCACCAATACATGCTGCTCTGTACATCACCAACACATGCTGCTCTGTACATCACCTATACATCACCAATACATGCTGCTCTGTACATCACCAATACATGCTGCTCTGTACATCACCAATACATGCTGCTCTATACATCACCTATACATGCTGCTCTGTACATCACCTATACATGCTGCTCTGTACATCACCAATACATGCTGCTCTGTACATCACCTATACAAGCTGCTCTGTACATCACCTATACATGCTGCTCTGTACATCACCAATACATCACCAATACATGCTGCTCTGTACATCACCAATACATCACCAATACATGCTGCTCTGTACATCACCAATACATCACCAATACATGCTGCTCTGTACATCACCAATACATGCTGCTCTATACATCACCTATACATGCTGCTCTGTACATCACCTATACATGCTGCTCTGTACATCACCAATACATGCTGCTCTGTACATCACCAATACATGCTGCTCTGTACATCACCTATACATGCTGCTCTGTACATCACCAATACATGCTGCTCTGTACATCAGCTATACATGCTGCTCTGTACATCACCTATACATGCTGCTCTGTACATCAGCTATACATGCTGCTCTGTACATCACCAATACATCACCAATACATGCTGCTCTATACATCACCAATACATCACCAATACATGCTGCTCTATACATCACCAATACATCACCAATACATGCTGCTCTATACATCACCAATACATGCTGCTCTGTACATCACCAATACATCACCAATACATGCTGCTCTGTACATCACCAATACATCACCAATACATGCTGCTCTGTACATCACCTATACATGCTGCTCAATACATCACCAATACATGCTGCTCTGTACATCACCAATACATCACCAATACATGCTGCTCTATACATCACCTATACATGCTACTCTGTACATCACCTATACATCACCAATACATGCTGCTCTGTACATCACCTATACATGCTGCTCAATACATCACCAAATACATGCTGCTCTGTACATCACCAATACATCACCAATACATGCTGCTCTGTACATCACCAATACATCACCAATACATGCTGCTCTGTACATCACCTATACATGCTGCTCTGTACATCACCAATACATGCTACTCTATACATCACCTATACATGCTGCTCTGTACATCACCAATACATGCTACTCTATACATCACCTATACATGCTACTCTGTACATCACCAATACATGCTGCTATGTACATCACCAATACATGCTACTCTATACATCACCTATACATGCTACTCTATACATCACCTATACATGCTGCTCTGTACATCACCAATACATGCTGCTCTGTACATCACCAATACATGCTGCTCTGTACATCACCTATACATCACCAATACATGCTGCTCTGTACATCACCAATACATGCTGCTCTGTACATCACCAATACATGCTGCTCTATACATCACCTATACATGCTGCTCTGTACATCACCTATACATGCTGCTCTGTACATCACCAATACATCACCAATACATGCTGCTCTGTACATCACCAATACATCACCAATACATGCTGCTCTGTACATCACCAATACATCACCAATACATGCTGCTCTGTACATCACCAATACATCACCAATACATGCTGCTCTATACATCACCTATACATCACCAATACATGCTGCTCTGTACATCACCAATACATGCTGCTCTGTACATCACCAATACATGCTGCTCTATACATCACCTATACATGCTGCTCTGTACATCACCTATACATGCTGCTCTGTACATCACCAATACATCACCAATACATGCTGCTCTGTACATCACCGATACATCACCAATACATGCTGCTCTATACATCACCTATACATGCTGCTCTGTACATCACCTATACATGCTGCTCTGTACATCACCTATACATGCTGCTCTGTACATCACCAATACATGCTACTCTATACATCACCTATACATGCTGCTCTATACATCACCAATACATGCTGCTCTGTACATCACCTATACATGCTGCTCTATACATCACCTATACATGCTGCTCTGTACATCACCTATACATGCTGCTCTGTACATCACCTATACATGCTGCTCTGTACATCACCAATACATGCTGCTCTGTACATCACCAATACATCACCAATACATGCTGCTCTGTACATCACCAATACATCACCAATACATGCTGCTCTGTACATCACCAATACATCACCAATACATGCTGCTCTGTACATCACCAATACATCACCAATACATGCTGCTCTGTACATCACCAATACATCACCAATACATGCTGCTCTGTACATCACCTATACATGCTGCTCTGTACATCACCAATACATCACCAATACATGCTGCTCTGTACATCAGCTATACATGCTGCTCTGTACATCACCAATACATGCTGCTCTGTACATCAGCTATACATGCTGCTCTGTACATCAGCTATACATGCTGCTCTGTACATCAGCTATACATGCTGCTCTGTACATCACCAATACATGCTGCTCTGTACATCACCTATACATGCTGCTCTGTACATCACCAATACATGCTGCTCTGTACATCACCTATACATGCTGCTCTGTACATCACCAATACATGCTGCTCTGTACATCACCAATACATGCTGCTCTGTACATCACCTATACATCACCTATACATGCCGCTCTGTACATCACCAATACATGCTGCTCTGTACATCACCAATACATGCTGCTCTGTACATCACCTATACATGCTGCTCTGTACATCACCAATACATGCTGCTCTGTACATCACCAATACATGCTGCTCTGTACATCACCTATACATGCTGCTCTGTACATCACCTATACATGCTGCTCTATACATCACCAATACATCACCTATACATGCTACTCTGTACATCACCTATACATGCTGCTCTGTACATCACCTATACATGCTGCTCTATACATCACCTATACATGCTACTCTATACATCACCAATACATGCTGCTCTGTACATCACCTATACATGCTGCTCTGTACATCACCTATACATGCTGCTCTATACATCACCAATACATGCTGCTCTGTATATCACCTATACATGCTGCTCTATACATCACCTATACATGCTGCTCTGTACATCACCAATACATGCTGCTCTGTACATCACCTATACATGCTACTCTATACATCACCTATACATGCTGCTCTGTACATCACCAATACATGCTACTCTATACATCACCTATACATGCTGCTCTGTACATCACCAATAAATGCTGCTCTGTACATCACCAATACATGCTACTCTATACATCACCTATACATGCTGCTCTGTACATCACCTATACATGCTGCTCTGTACATCACCTATACATGCTGCTCTGTACATCACCAATACATCACCAATACATGCTACTCTGTACATCACCTATACATGCTACTCTGTACATCACCAATACATCACCAATACAAATGATGTGGCTGTGAGAGCAGAGGGAATTGTGCTGACTTTAACTGGGCATGTGTCCCAAATGGCACCCTCCTGCCTTTATAGTGTGCTACCCCATAGTCCCTGTTCAAATGTAGTGCACTATAAAGGGAGTAGGGTGCCATTTTTGAATGACTAACTTAGTCTGACCTTGAGTTGGGGTTTAGAGGAGGCAGGCCTTGATGGAGTGTGGAGCCACCTCATAATTTACTGCCCTTATCCCAATTAAAGAACTGTAAAAACATTCAAATTAATGCAGTCTTAACTTCTGGAGCAGGCCCTACTTTTCTTAATTAGTGCATAATTATTCCGATTTTGATATCCGCTGAAAACGATCACATGGAAATTATTTCAGGCTCTGTAACAATAGCTCTTGTATGATATATAAATATATATATATATATATATATATGCTCTTCTGCTAAAATCTCTATTAACATGTGGAAGTAATTAACTGGTAATTACATTGGAAGTACAACGACCATTAGGAAGTTTGATAGCCTCTGGTCTGTCACTCAGGCCAGAAAGTTCAGCCGTCTGTGAAAAACGATGGTCACTCCATGAAGAAGCTTGGATAGTAAACTAACAGACATTGTAGCTCAGACAGGACACTAACAAGACATTGTAGCTCAGACAGGACACTAACAAGACATTGTAGCTCTGACAGGACACTAACAAGACATTGTATCTCAGACAGGACACTAACAAGACATTGTAGCTCAGACAGGACACAGACAGGACACTAACAAGACATTGTAGCTCAGACAGGACACTAACAAGACATTGTATCTCAGACAGGACACTAACAAGACATTGTAGCTCAGACAGGACACAGACAGGACACTAACACGACATTGTAGCTCAGACAGGACACTAACAAGACATTGTATCTCAGACAGGACACTAACACGACATTGTAGCTCAGACAGGACACTAACAAGTCATTGTATCTCAGACAGGACACTAACAAGACATTGTATCTCAGACAGGACACTAACAAGACATTGTAGCTCAGACAGGACACAGACAGGACACTAACATGACATTGTAGCTCAGACAGGACACTAACAAGACATTGTATCTCAGACAGGACACTAACAAGACATTGTAGCTCAGACAGGACACAGACAGGACACTACCACGACATTGTAGCTCAGACAGGACACTACCACAACATTGTATCTCAGACAGGATACTACCACAACATTGTATCTCAGACAGGACACTAACAAGACTTTGTATCTCAGACAGGACACTAACCCGTCATTGTATCTCAGACAGGACACTAACAAGACTTTGTATCTCAGACAGGTCACTAACCCGTCATTGTATCTCAGACAGGACAAAAACACGTCATTGTATCTCAGACAGGAAACTACCACAACATTGTATCTCAGACAGGACACTAACAAGACATTATAGCTCAAACAGGACACTACCACAACATTGTATCTCAGACAGGACAATAACACATCATTGTATCTCTGACAGGACACAGACAGGACACTAACACAACATTATAGCTCAAACAGGACACTACCACAACATTGTATCTCAGACAGGACACTACCACAACATTGTATCTCAGACAGGATACTACCACAACATTGTATCTCAGACAGGACACTAACAAGACTTTGTATCTCAGACAGGACAAAAACACGTCATTGTATCTCAGACAGGACACTACCACAACATTGTATCTCAGACAGGACACTAACAAGACATTATAGCTCAAACAGGACACTACCACAACATTGTATCTCAGATAGGACAATAACACATCATTGTATCTCAGACAGGACACAGACAGGACACTAACACAACATTATAGCTCAAACAGGACACTACCACAACATTGTATCTCAGACAGGACACTGACAAGACATAGTAGCACATACAGGACAATAACACATCATTGTATCCACTATTGACAAGGTGGAAAATACAGATCTTATTGACATCATTGGTCAGCTATAAAAATCTTCTTTTTTTAAACATCTTCAGTTTATCATCTATTTACTCTGAACCAGAACTGTTAATTTAAATATTTACTTGAATTGTGCCAGAATAGTGTTACATTTCCTGTTTTTAGGGAGTAGTGGTACCTTTGATTGTTTTAAACAGTAACACAGGACTTCTTGGTTGTTTTGAGGGATGTACGGACGACTTTATATTAGATAGATTGTACGAAAAGGAAAGATAAATAGTCTTTGCATATCAAGATAAAGTCATCGAAGCTGGCTGGGGGAGAGACAGTCTACACTGGGCTAAGAATATAACTCCCTAATGTAAAGCGTTGTTTTTTACTCTTAAACTTTTACTGGATAGAACATGGGGATTAAGGGACGATTTAGTCAGCAAGCCATATCCACTCTATTTGAAGGAACTCCTCTCTCCTGTGGAAAGGGGAAGTGTATCCTGCATATCCTGCAGTGTGAGACACTGTATCCTGCAGTGTGAGACCAGAGCTGGAGGCCCGAGTACACGGACAGAACACGGACAGAACACGGACAGTACACGGACAGAACACGGACAGAACACGGACAGAACACGGACAGAACACGGACAGATAATTCCGCCACAGCTGCCCTTTCAACTCCTGACCCCCATCCACTTGCAGGGTCAACAAATTAGTGCTCTGGATGTGTTGACCGAGGGAATATAATGTCTTTCCTCTGACTCAACTGTTTACGTAACCGAGAGACTTTTAATGAGGCTATGTCATGTGGCCAGAGAGAAATGGGTCATTTAATCTGCGGTGAGCTAATATAGAAACAATATTTATAAAAACCACCAATGAAAACATGAGAATATATAATTAGGAATAGTTTGAATGGTGATGGGAAAAATGAATAGTGTATCCGGTCGAAGTAATGTTTTGCTTTGGTTCCAGACAAAATCGGAGAAAATATGTTTAAAACTCGGAAATAAGATACGCGGGAACAATCAGGCGAAACATGAGAATATATATAAATAAATATAAATATATAAAATAAAGATGATACATGTTTCACAATCATGTTTCCGACTTCAGATCTCATTTGGAACGAATCCAAAACGTGGACTTTACGTAAATCAGGTATTGATGTCAATGCAATATTTTCGAGTTTCGGATAAATACTTGCGGAGAGTGGGGTAACATTCAACATCACTCCGTCAAGGAAAATAAAACATTATTTCCAACAAAGATATCTACGTATATTACAGGATGTTGTGTATTCCTGGAAATAATCAGAATGTATGTAATCATAAACGTTTTGAAAACACAGTTTAAGTATCTTGGCACAACTTACCCCACAGGTATATAAAATAATAAAAATTGTTTGTTACATTTCTGTAGCACTTTTCATAACAATCGAAAGCATTTCAAGTATTATTTATATTTTTTATATAGGTACATAATAATTTGTAGCCTAGCTATATTCAGAGTAGTCTAGCTACATTTAGAGAAGTCTAGCTATATTTAGAGTAGTCTAGCTATATTTAGAGTAGTCCAGTTATTGTTAGAGTAGTCTAGCTATATTTACAGTAATATAGCTATAGTTTGAGTAGCCTAGATATATTTAGAGTAGCCTAGCTATAGTTATAGTAGCCTAGCTATAGTTTGAGTAGCCTAGATATATTTAGAGTAGCCTAGCTATAGTTATAGTAGCCTAGCTATAGTTTGAGTAGCCTAGATATATTTAGAGTAGCCTAGCTATAGTTATAGTAGCCTAGCTATAGTTTGAGTAGCCTAGCTATATTTAGAGTAGCCTAGCTATAGTTATAGTAGCCTAGCTATAGTTTGAGTAGCCTAGCTATATTTAGAGTAGCCTAGCTATAGTTATCGTAGCCTAGCTATAGTTTGAGTAGCATAGCTATAGCTAGGCTACTCTAAATATAGCTAGGCAACTTTAAATATAGCTAGGCTACTCTAAATAAAGCAAGACTACTGTAACTATAGCTGAACTACTGTATATATATCTAGACTACTCTAAACTATAGCTAAACTACTCTAACTATAGCTAGGCTACTCTAAATATAGCTAGGCTACTCTAAATATAGCTAGGCTACTCTAAATATAGCTTGGTTTCTTTACCTTTAGCTAGACTACTCTAAATAAAACCAGGCTACTCAAAATATAGCTAGACTACTCTGAATATAGCTAGGCTACTCTAAATATAGCTAGACTACTCTGAATATAGCTAGACTACTCTAAATACAGCTAGGCTACTTAAATATAGCTAGACTACTCCAAATATAACCAGACTACTCTAAATATAGCCAGGCTACTCCAAATATAACCAGACTACTCTAAATATAGCCAGGCTACTCCAAATATAACCAGACTACTCTAAATATAGCCAGGCTACTCCAAATATAACCAGACTACTCTAAATATAGCCAGGCTACTCCAAATATAACCAGACTACTCTAAATATAGCCAGGCTACTCCAAATATAACCAGACTACTCTAAATATAGCCAGGCTACTCCAAATATAACCAGACTACTCTAAATATAGCCAGGCTACTCCAAATATAACCAGACTACTCTAAATTAAGGTTCTGTGCTGCCATCCTGCCCTGGTTGTCATATGGTGACAAGGACCACCAAGAAATGTTTATTTTGTCTGAAATGTTGTTCATTTTGTGTGTGAACTAGAGTCATGTGTGGGGTCGTGGAGGGTCGTGGTGGGGTCGTAGAGGGGTCGTGGAGGGGTCGTGGAGGGGAAATGCTAGGAAGTTTTAGTTTTGTCTGAGTTCAGTCAGCAGCACACAATCTCAATTTCTTAGTGCATGTGTGTGTGTGTGTGTGTGTGTGTGTGTGTGTGTGTGTGTGTGTGTGTGTGTGTGTGTGTGTGTGTGTGTGTCTTTGTGGTGTGTCAATTATTTTATAACTGCCGGGTCAAAATTGACCCTAAGACCTTTGTACCCTGGTGGTGTACAGCGTTCATGGAAAGATGAACAAAGGCGATGTTTCACTTGTTCTAATGTTGGGATCCCTCTAGGAAAAGTCGTTAAATTTCAAGTTGAAAAAATATGATTTAGGGGCGTTTTCTCTGCTGTTGAACATAGTGGCAGGTCATTTTTGACCCTTCAGACAACACAAGGGTTAACCCAAGGCCATTGGCTCAACTTAACCAATGGACATTGGCTCAACTTAACCCAAGGCCATTGGCTCAACTTACCCAATGGCCATTGGCTCAACTTAACCAAAGGCCATTGGCTCAACTTAACCCAAGCCCATTGGCTCAACTTACCCAAGGCCATTGGCTCAACTTACCCAATGGACATTGGCTCAACTTACCCAATGGCCATTGGCTCAACTTAACCCAAGGCCATTGGCTCAACTTACCCAAGACCATTGGCTCAACTTACCCAATGGACATTGGCTCAACTTACCCAATGGACATTGGCTCAACTTACCCAAGGCCATTGGCTCAACTTACCCGATGGACATTGGCTCAACTTAACCCAAGCCCATTGGCTCAACTTAACCCAAGGCCATTGGCTCAACTTACCCAATGGACATTGGCTCAACTTAACCCAAGCCCATTGGCTCAACTTAACCCAAGGCCATTGGCTCAACTTAACCCAAGGCCATTGGCTCAACTTACCCAATGGACATTGGCTCAACTTAACCCAAGCCCATTGGCTCAACTTAACCCAAGGCCATTGGCTCAACTTACCCAATGGACATTGGCTCAACTTAACCCAAGCCCATTGGCTCAACTTAACCCAAGGCCATTGGCTCAACTTACCCAAGGCCATTGGCTCAACTTAACCAAAGGCCATTGGCTCAACCATTGGCTCAACTTAACCAAAGGAAAATATTTTGACTGTATTAGTCCACACAGCTACAAGGAGGCACTTTCATGCCAGGTTTAAGACCTCATATTGAAGCTGATAGAGACTCCAACTGATGTATAGAACGCTCTCAATATTTTACCTTTATTTAACTAGTCAGTTAAGGACACATTCTTATTTTCAATGACAGCCTAGGAACAGTGGGTTAACTGGTCTAGGAACAGTGGGTTAACTGGTCTAGGAACAGTGGGTTAACTGGTCTAGGAACAGTGGGTTAACTGGTCTAGGAACAGTGGGTTAACTGCCTTGTTCAGGGGGAGAACAGCAGATTTTTACCTTGTCAGCTCAGGGATTCGATCTTGTAACACTTTCGGTTACTATTCCAACGCTCTAACCACTAGGCTACCCTGCCGCCCCATATAACCTGCTTTGGTTTAGATACAAACATCAAGAAAACTCTAACACAATACATTTGACTCTGTGAAATTCAGATTTTTTTGGACATAACCACTTTTCCCATGTAGTTTCTTCCTTCACAGACTCCATGAAATTATGACCTCGTCCTAAATATTCGGTCACTTGGTAAAGCTTGTGTATGGTTTCCTTAAACAAAGGGGTTTAACTTCCCCCAACAATGGGGGGGATGCTCAACGTCCCCTGTTTTTTCTCAACTTCCCCCAATCTACTAATCTACAAACAATATGTATTTTTGTTTGGTAACTAAATAACACAATTGCACATTCTTTGCACAGATGTGCGTAAGCTGGTGAACAGTTGCAGGGTATTAAATACATGATTACATTTAGTCTTTTATTACATTAGTATAATACCTATAATGTGTACAAATCACATAGAGTTGTTCAATGTTCATTATTTTTAATAATGCATGTAATATGTATGGCTATCCTGTAATGTATAAAATGTTGCAATTTATCTCATGTAGATGAATATCATTAGGGGGGGCGTACTCTGGGTAAATTGTCTAATATTTCACAGTTACAGGGAGTTAAACAGTACTACACAATACACTGTGGAAATCACTGTTATAGAGGAATATAAAGTACTACACAATACACTGTAGAAATCACTGTTATAGGGGAATATAAAGTATTACACAATACACTGTAGAAATCACTGTTATAGGGGAATATAAAGTATTACACAATACACTGTAGAAATCACTGTTATAGGGGAATATACAGTACTACACAATACATTGTAGAAATCACTGTTATAGGGGAATATACAGTACTACACAATACACTGTAGAAATCACTGTTATAGGGTAATATACAGTACTATACAATACACTGTGGAAATCACTGTTATAGGGGAATATACAGTATTACACAATACACTGTAGAAATCACTGTTATAGGGGAATATACAGTACTACACAATACACTGTAGAAATCACTGTTATAGGGGAATATACAGTACTATACAATACACTGTAGAAATCACTGTTATAGGAGAATATACAGTACTACACAATACACTGTAGAAATCACTGTTATAGGGGAATATACAGTACTATACAATACACTGTAGAAATCACTGTTATAGGGGAATATACAGTACTACACAATACATTGTAGAAATCACTGATCTGAATGTAATTGTCTTTATATGTCAAATGTCTATATTATCTAATTCACATGGGCAAATACTAGACTTTAATTGAAGCTGAGAGCTCCAGTGTGTCATTATGAAGATGTTTCAGGGCAGCGGAGGTCTCAGAGACACCACACATATTGTTATTCATTTCCTGGTTGTAGTGTCCTGTCTGTACATATTGTTATTCATTTCCTGGTTGTAGTTTACTGTCTGTACATATTGTTATTCATTTCCTGGTTGTAGTTTACTGTCTGTACATATTGTTAGTCATTTCCTGTTTGTAGTGTCCTGTCTGCACATATTGTTAGTCATTTCCTGGTTGTAGTGTCCTGTCTGTACATATTGTTAGTCATTTCCTGGTTGTAGTTTACTTTCTGTACATATTGTTATTAATTTCCTGTTTGTAGTTTACTGTCTGTACATATTGTTATTAATGTCCTGGTTGTAGTGTCCTGTCTGTACACATTGTTCTTCATTTCCTGGTTGTAGTTTACTGTCTGTACATATTGTTATTAATGTCCTGGTTGTAGTGTCCTGTCTGTACACATTGTTATTCATTTCCTCGTTGTAGTTTACTGTCTGTACATATTGTTATTAATGTCCTGGTTGTAGTGTCCTGTCTGCACATATTGTTAGTCATTTCCTGGTTGTAGTGTCCTGTCTGTACTTATTGTTGATCATTTCCTGGTTGTAGTTTACTGTCTGTACATATTGTTAGTCATTTCCTGGTTGTAGTGTCCTGTCTGTACTTATTGTTGATCATTTCCTGGTTGTAGTGTCCTGTCTGTACATATTGTTAAAATTGTAATGTCAATGTTTGCAACACATAAAACAATATATGTAGACTTTATTTTCCAAAGAGGGGAACACCTCTATAGTTTGGTTATGTAAAATAAAATAAATTACCCCTCTCTCAGTTTACTACAAATGAATCCTTAGAGAACCCCCCCCCCCCCCCCCCCCCCCCCCATGTTCCCCACTCATTACTTTCAAGCAAAGAGGTGTAGCTACAATTAGTACACGCCTTTCATTACAATATGGATATTCCCTACTTGTCCTTGGGACACCAACACATCTTACAATCCACAGAAACACCCCCTACCAACCCCCCTTACCTCCCCCACCGTCTCCCCCCAGCCTACCGGCAACCCCCTGCCGTGCCTTCCACGGCGTTTCGTGTCGACGCGGTGCCGGAGCTCAAGGTGCTTGTCCTGGTAAATTGAAGAGCGCTGGAAAGCAAAGGAGAGAGATAATATTACATTTCATCGTGTCAAAAAGGTGTTTCTTACTGTGTTAATGGAGCCCAATACGTTTTGGCTGTGAGGCTGAACGCGAGCTCCTCTAACCAGATGATGATAAAGGCCTCTGAAGATTAAAGCCAGCCCATGCTGTTCTAATATGATGTCATTGTGTAGATTATAGAATGGAAAATGTTCACCATTCATTACTCTATCATTAAATACTTCTCAGTGGACACATCATATGAAACACAGTTTTTTTTTTTTTTTTACATTTTATTGAAACTTTATTTAACTTAGACAAGTCAGTTACGAACAAATTATTATTTACAATGACGGTCTACCCCGGCCAAAACACGGACGGCGCTGGGCCAATTGTGCCCCGCCCTATGTTGACTACCAATCACGGGCCGGATGTGATGCAGCCTGTGATACAATGACAATGATAACACTATTCGTCTATTTCTAACAAATTAATTTGTATGTCAAGTTATTTTATTTTTTTGTCTGGAATTTTAAAAATGTTTTTTTTGTGGTGTAGTAGTTCTATATTGAGCTGCCGGGAGGCAGTGGAGCAGCACCAGTGTGTCTGTAGACGACACAGGAAATGGGTGTTGAACAGAGCAACAGGATTCACGCAGAGCTTCTCACACTTCCTGCTCTATCTCCTATCCGAGGGAGGGAGGGAGGGAGGGAGGGAGGGAGGGAGGGAGGGAGGGAGGGAGGGAGGGAGGGAGGGAGGGAGGGAGGGAGGGAAGGAAGGAAGGAAGGAAGGAGGGAGGGAGGGAGGACAGTGAGAGAAGGAGGGAAGGAGAGCAAGAGAGGGAAGGAAGGCAGGAAAGCGAGAGAGGGAGGGAGGGAGTGAAGGAGAACGAGAGAGGAAAGGAGTGAAGGAGAGATAGAGAGGAAGGCAGGGAATGGGAGAAAGGGAGTCTGAGAAAGAAAGAGAGGAAGGCAGGGAATGGGAGAAGGGGAGTCTGAGAAAGAAAGAGAGGAAGGCAGGGAATGGGAGAAGGGGAGTCTGAGAAAGAAAGAGAGAGAGAGAGAGAGAGAGAAACAGAATATCTGCATAGCGGAGGTATAACTGACAGCCGGGGTCAGACCCTCTCTGTTTAATGACACTGACACATTCTGACTAGTTTAAACATCTACACTTTCAACAATCATCAACTCACCGGTTCCACTCTTCATACCAAACCCGCCTAAACCTGACACATAATTACACACGTACTGACGGCATTGCCAGGGGCCGATAATTAAACACTGCCCCGGGAGGATTGGTATTGCTGGTCTACAGCTGGGATGTTGTCGAGAGGTGGAGAGAAAATGCAGCGTTTAACCAGATCCTCTTTAAAGAAGTTGGACCAGAGGTGCTGCTGTTGCGTTAATGGCGTAAGTCTCCGCACACCAATCACCATGTGTGTGTAGTGTGTCTACAACGGTACCCTATTCCCTATCTGGTGCACTACTTTTTTTTACCCCGGGGCACATAGGTACTAGGGTGCTTTTTTGGGGGGGGAAGCAAGCCAATGTCTCTCACCCAACAAGTGATACACAAACAGTGTTACCTGGGGGTTAAACAGCTCCGTCAGGCCCGAGTCTGGTTCTGTCTGTCCATTCATCTATTATCGTCCATTACAGCAACACTCGCACGTTTGATTTGGCAACGTGTCACCCTGCAAAAAAGGCAATTTCGGACACCTTTACGATTCAACCAACACAGATCTGAAAAGGCACAAAGACGACGAATAGGACACATATGCTCAGCATATAACTAGATTTATCTCTCCTGAGGGGAAATAATAACCTCAATATATCTAGATTTATCTCTCCTGAGGAGAAACAATACCTCAATATATCTAGATTTATTTCTCCTGAGGGGGAACAATACCTCAATATATCTAGATTTATCTCTCCTGAGGAGAAACAATACCTCAATATATCTAGATTTATCTCTCCTGTCCTGAGGAGAAACAATACCTCAATATATCTAGATGTATCTCTCCTGAGGAGAAACAATACCTCAACATATCTAGATTTATCTCTCCTGAGGAGAAACAATACCACAATATAACTAGATTTATCTCTCCTGAGGAGAAGCAATACCTCAATATATCTAGATTTATCTATCCTGTCCTGAGGAGAAACAATACCTCAATATATCTAGATTTATCTATCCTGTCCTGAGGAGAAACAATACCTCAATATATCTAGATGTATCTCTCCTGAGGAGAAACAATACCACAATATAACTAGATTTATCTCTCCTGAGGAGAAGCAATACCTCAATATATCTAGATTTATCTATCCTATCCTGAGGAGAAACAATACCTCAATATATCCAGTTTTATCTCTCCTGTCCTGAGGTGGAAGACATCACACTCATTGTTTTTCAGAGCCAACATTATTATTGTGACAAAGCAAGACTATTTTGGGCCCATTTTTGTTTTCATTTTAACGCATTTATAATAGAAACCAGTCACGTCATACTCTGGTGTACAGGAACCTGCTCTCACTGTGGACACATGTATTTTCAACATTAAAAACAAGCCATTTAAAAACAATACACGACCTGAACTTTGTACTTTCCACAGAACTCAACAGGCCCTGATATTTCCTTATACGAAGTTGTGAAGCCCACTGAGTCGAGGGAAGGTTTGCGATCCAGACAGATCTGAAGGAGCCAACTCCATGGTGGAACAGGAACAGGAACAGGAACAGGTACAGGGACAGGAACAGAAACGGGAACAGAAACGGGAACAGGAACAGGAACAGGAACAGGAACAGGTACAGGAACAGGAACAGAAACGGGAACGGGAACAGGAACAGCCACCCGTCCTGACTCCTCACCGTAGGTTATGTCCTTTTCATCTCCATGAACCTCTGCTCCCTGCCATGAAAACAAATCACACTTCTCTATTCAAGAGGCCAGTGAATAATGTCCCATTAACCAATCTGGACAGGTTCACACACTACCATCCTCAGACTGGGCAAGAGAGAAACACTGTGTCTTCCCTTCATCTCTATTCCGTTCACCCTGAATATTTTGATTTTGTTATTTCACCTTTATTTAACCAGGTAGGCTAGTTGAGAACACCTGTATTTAACCAGTTAGGCTAGTTGAGAACAAGTTCTCATTTGCAACTGCGACCTGGCCAAGATAAAGCATAGCAGTGTGAACAGACAACACAGAGTTACACATGGAGGTAAACAATAAACAAGTCAATAACACAGTAGAAAGAAAAAAAAAGTCTATATACATTGTGTGCAAAAGGCATGAGGAGGTAGGCGAATAATTACAATTTAGCAGATTAACACTGGAGTGATAAATGATCAGATGGTCATGTGCAGGTAGAGATACTGGTGTATCTGACCCCCAACAGGTGTCAGTGCAGACAGACAGACTCAAAACCCCAAAACAGGAAGTATCCAGGGTGACCTACATCTTCAAAACATTTACATTTTAGACACAACTGTAACTTATATATTTTACAATGTAAAAATAAAAAGAGAGAGAAAAAAAAAAGTTGAAATCTTACAGGAAGAAAGAAAACAACATGGTGGTCATTTATTGCTCAAGAATTTTCTAGAAAGGTTAGCTCTACATTACGGCCAGATGCAAATCTGTACTTTCCAGGTAGTCCCGTGTAGCCCACTAGGGGGAAGCCACAGAACTCGGCTGTAATTCAAGTCTCACGTTTCACACACAAATAACATGGGTCATGACACGAATTGTGGTTCATATTAACCATATTCCCATAAGGCCCTTTTCTATAATGACTTTTTTTTTTGATATCGCATCGTAAAGACGAAGGTAATTGAACGAAGATTTTCACAGCATCTAGATCTGAGAGTAGTGAAAATTGGCGAGTATTGTTCTGAAATTGTTGATAAATAAACGTGACTAGAAAGCCGAAAGCTCAGATCCAAAGCGATCTACTGATTACGTTACAAGGAGTAGCTATAGGAACCCTCCTGGACCACGGTCCCTTATCCCTGAAGCTATACTTTTGGGAGATGGTATCATCACAAATTATAGTGCCGATCACAGTCCTGCAAAAAAAAAAAAAAACAGTTTTGTTCCTAATCATTGACCGAATTAGTCTTGCATGTTCTTGACCAAAGTCAGATGTCATCGTCATCTAATTGTTCCAAATGACACAGGCCAAATACATGACCAAAGTGTTGTGGAAATGTCCTCAGGCCAGAAACATGCTGAGGTAAATGATGGTAAAGGAAACCTGTCTGTGTCTCTAAACGTGGCTTGGCAGCGAGGTTGCTGCCTCATTAAGGGTTCTCAGCAAGGGCCACGCAAGGCCTTTCACTTCGAGGTTGCTGCCTCATTTCCTGCTGACGGCTCTTTAGGGCCAACTGCTGATGGCTTCTGGAGCCCCGGCTCCGAGAGGACAGGTGTCCGCCGTTGTGAAACCTCTAGCACAGCTGGTAGCATCTGGCACACAGCACTCCATTCACAGGCCTGGCAAAAGACCTGGCGTCCAACCTGGCGTTCCCGGGTCTGCAGAGAAGGTATGTCAAGGGCAGCCGTGGTACAAGCTTACTCACAGGGCAACCCGGGCCCCCTTGGGAGAGCCTACAACGGAGGGTAGAGGGTCATTTAGTTTCCACACCCACGCTAGGCCTGGCCTCCACGGGAATGGCAACAATGAGCCTCATCAATGCCAAATGTTGTAATTACTGCTGCTGTGTATATGTGAGTGTGTGTGTGTGTGAGTGTGTGAGTGTGTGTGTGTGTGAGTGTGTGTGTGTGTGTGTGTGTGTGTGTGTGTGTGAGTGTGTGAGTGTGTGAGTATGTGTGTGTGGCGAGAGAGACAACCGATTCATTAAAATCTGGGCAACAACAGACATATCCTGTGAAGCAAAAAAAAAATAAGAAAGGACAACAGTAGTCATATCCCATGTAGCAGAAACAGGGCAACAGCAGTCATATCCCATGTAGCAGAAACAGGGCAACAGCAGTCATATCCCATGTAGCAGAAACAGGGCAACAGCAGTCATATCCCGTGTAGCAGAAACAGGGCAACAGCAGTCATATCCCATGTAGCAGAAACAGGGCAACAGCAGTCATATCCCATGTAGCAGAAACAGGGCAACACCAGTCATATCCCTTGTAGCAGAAACAGGGCAACAGCAGTCATATCCCATGTAGCAGAAACAGGGCAACAGCAGTCATATCCCATGTAGCAGAAACAGGACAACAGCAGTCATATCCCATGTAGCAGAAACAGGGCAACAGCAGTCATATCCCATGTAGCAGAAACAGGGCAACAGCAGTCATATCCCATGTAGCAGAAACAGGGCAACAGCAGTCATATCCCATGTAGCAGAAACAGGGCAACAGCAGTCATATCCCATGTAGCAGAAACAGGGAAAGAAAGAACATATATATATATATATATATATATATTGTCCACTTCATTCTGTGTATGTCTGCCCCATGTGGGTACAGTCCCCAGTGGAACATGTTTTCTATGATCACAGAGCAGTCCTGATACACTCCAGGTTTCCCTGTAAATACCTGCGAGTCTAGATGCTGCAGCAACAAAACCCCACTATTTAAGACGTCTGACCTAGAAAGCCTGAGAAAACCACATGGAATACAGGAAGCAGGGAAAAAAGGCAGATTTAGTATGGCTAAAGGTCTTGTGGGATGTTGCGGTGTTTCTCCAAGAGCAGCCTCATAGGAACCATGGCCTAAATCCCTGGGTGGTGTAATCGTGATGGAAGCTAGGGCTGTAGTATGATGGAAGCTAGGGCTGTAGTATGATGGAAGCTAGGGCTGTAGTATGCTCTAATAATTTAATGATAACCTAGTGGTCTATAGTCTGTTCTCTAGTCATTAACTTACTGATAACCTACTGGTCTATAGTCTGTTCTGTAGTCATTAACTTAATGATAACCTAGACTTAATGATAACCTATGGATCTATAGACTTAATGACAACCTACTGGTCTCTAGTCTGTTCTCTAGTCATTAACTTAATGATAACCTAGTGGTCTATAGTCTGTTCTCTAGTCATTAACTTAATGATAACCTACTGGTCTATAGTCTGTTCTGTAGTCATTAACTTAATGATAACATACTGGTCTATATATAGTCTGTTCTCTATTCATTAACTTAATGATAACCTAGTGATCTATAGACTTAATGATAACCTAGACTTAATGATAACCTATGGATCTATAGACTTATTAATGACAACCTACTGGTCTATTGTCTTTTCTCTACTCATTAACTTGATAATGATAACCTAGTGTTTTCTATAGACTTTTCTCTATTCATTACCTTCATTAATGATAAGCTAGCGTTCTTGTCAATGCTGTCCTGTATATTTAGGGATAACTATGCAAAGGGGATATAGACATACCTCGTATTTATATGTGATGCGTTGTTCTTCTTCTGTAGTCGAACAATCTAATAAACGGTATTAGATAAACATTCACAATGTGAATCTATTGGATTTGCTGCAGGGGAAATGGACGAACCACTATGTATGTGTCATCTCATGTTATACGGGTGGACGACTCAATTGGTAATAAATATGGATCAAGAGGCCCTTTTTACATTGGAAATAATAAAAACAGATATCGCAGTGATATAAGCGACCACTTTGCGATGTTACGGTGAAATTGCTCGGGCACGTTGTGCAGAATACAAAATCTAATTTCTGTGAGCAACCCTCTTCTATCCGCTGTCGTCTCCGCAGATCATTTTTATTCATAGCGGGTAGGACGTATAGCCTAGAACAACGCCAGTGATCTATTTACCGCGAAGCATCCCAGGCCTTTACAGGCAGTTTTGGACAGCTGTGATAGACACATGCTGTATCTGAAATATCTTCAAGCACTCAGCCGATCTAATACATTGATTAAACTTTGCCTGTACCAATCATTTTCCCTGTATCTTCCCTGTCTGTCGGGCACCACCTGAAGGATCGCTGCCTACTTACGTGGAACCACAACGGAGAAGGAAATGGTTTAATTGAAGTATCTGACGTTTTTGAGAACTGTCAAGACTCTTTCAGCCAGAATGATATATGATCTTATAAGGACACGCTTCCCCTTCAAGCTGTGAATTATATTACCCAGCGGTCTGAGAACCCTATTTTAATGGTGCTGTGATGGCAGTATTACGCCCCAATCAGCAGAACAGCAGGACCAGGAAAAAAACAGCCCCTATGACGATTGTAAAATGCCTTGTTTATTTGTTGATGTTCCCAACATTTGAAATGGGATTTGCTTCGGTCACGCAGTCAGATCTGTGACTGGCAGTAGACTCTACTGTGGGTCAGAGCTTCTGGATCCTTCCACCAGTCTCACAAACGATCCAGACTGATCCATACATAATATTCACTTTATACGATTAACATAGGCGATAAAGGGCAACCCTGATTAACACCACTATATAATATTATGAAATATATTATAGGATTAACACTCTATATTATATTATTAGATATATTATAGGATTAACACTCTATATAATATTATTAGATATATTATAGGATTAACACTATATAATATTTTTAGATATGTTATAGGATTAACACCTCTATATAATATTATTAAATATGTTATAAGATTAACACTCTATATAATAGTATTAGATATGTTATAGGATTAACACCTCTATCTATATAATATCATTATATTATTATCATCAACCCCAAACATAAACGTAGAGTAAATCACTATACTAGAAAAATTGTTGGTACCTTTAGGATCAATACATTTTTTAGGTAATCAAATATTTACTCCTCTATAAACCGACCAATGAGTTGACCAGTCATAACGTTGTTTCCTCAGAGAGCAGGCGCTGACTGTTATAGAAAGACCTACCGTTCGCTATGTAAAATAACACTGGTAGAGTTCTCTATGAGAGAGATGGACAGTACTGTACGCTATGTAAAATAACACTGGTAGAGTTCTCTATGAGAGAGATGGACAGTACTGTACGCTATGTAAAATAACACTGGTAGAGTTCTCTACGAGAGAGACGGACAGTACTGTACGCTATGTAAAATAACACTGGTAGAGTTCTCTACGAGAGAGATGGACAGTACTGTACGCTATGTAAAATAACACTGGTAGAGTTCTCTATGAGAGAGATGGATGGTACTGTATGCTATGTAAAATAACACTGGTAGAGTTCTCTACGAGAGAGATGGACAGTACTCTACGCTATGTAAAATAACACTGGTAGAATTCTCTACGAGAGAGACGGACAGTACTGTACACTATCTAAAATAACACTGGTAGAGTTCTCTACGAGAGAGATGGATGGTACTCTACGCTATGTAAAATAACACTGGTAGAGTTCTCTACGAGAGAGATGGACAGTACTGTACGCTATGTAAAATAACACTGGTAGAGTTCTCTACGAGAGAGATGGACAGTACTGTATGCTATGTAAAATAACACTGGTAGAGTTCTCTACGAGAGAGACGGACAGTACTGTACACTATCTAAAATAACACTGGTAGAGTTCTATACGAGAGAGATGGATGGTACTCTACGCTATGTAAAATAACACTGGTAGAGTTCTCTACGAGAGAGATGGACAGTACTGACGCTATGTAAAATAACACTGGTAGAGTTCTCTACGAGAGAGATGGATGGTACTCTACGCTATGTAAAATAACACTGGTAGAGTTCTCTACGAGAGAGATGGACAGTACTGTACGCTATGTAAAATAACACTGGTAGAGTTCTCTACGAGAGAGATGGACAGTACTGTACGCTATGTAAAATAACACTGGTAGAGTTCTCTATGAGAGAGATGGACAGTACTGTACGCTATGTAAAATAACACTGGTAGAGTTCTCTATGAGAGAGATGGACAGTACTGTACGCTATGTAAAATAACACTGGTAGAGTTCTCTACGAGAGAGATGGACAGTACTGTACGCTATGTAAAATAACACTGGTAGAGTTCACTATGAGAGAGATGGACAGTACTGTACGCTATGTAAAATAACACTGGTAGAGTTCTCTACGAGAGAGATGGACGGTACTGTACGCTATGTAAAATAACACTGGTAGAGTTCTCTATGAGAGAGATGGACGGTACTGTACGCTATGTAAAATAACACTGGTAGAGTTCTCTACGAGAGAGATGGACAGTACTCTACGCTATGTAAAATAACACTGGTAGAGTTCTCTATGAGAGAGATGGACGGTACTGTACGCTATGTAAAATAACACTGGTAGAGTTCTCTACGAGAGAGATGGACAGTACCGTACGCTATACTTACAGGGGTTGTCTATAACAGAGACAGACTGTACAGTTTGCAATATAATACTGATAGGTTTGTCTGGTAGAGACCTGCGGTAGGTTAGCTACTATGAAACTGATAGGTTTGTCTGGGAGAGGTAGAGACCTACGATAGGTTAGCTACTATAATACTGGTAGGTTTGTCTGGTAGAGTTTCAGACCTACGGTAGGTTAGCTGCTATAACACTGATAGGTTTGTCTGGTAGAGGTAGAGACCTAAGGTAGGTTAGCTACTATAAAACTGATAGGTTTGTCTGGGAGAGGTAGAGACCTACGGTAGTTTAGCTACTATAATACTGATTGGTTTGTCTGGTAGAGACCTACAGTAGGTTAGCTACTATAATACTGATAGGTTTGTCTGTTCTACTCTGGTCCTGGTCTACGCTGGTCCTGTTCTACTCTGGTCCTGGTCTACTCTGGTCCTGGTCTACTCTGATCCTGTTCTACTCTGGTCCTGGCCTACTCTGGTCCTGGTCCTGGTCTACTCTGGTCCTGGTCTACTCTGGTCCTGGTCTACTCTGGTCCTGGTCTACTCTGGTCCTGTTCTACTCTGGTCCTGTTCTGCTCTGGTCCAGGTCTACTCTGGTCCTGGTCTACTCTTGGTCCTGTTCTACTCTGGTCCTGGTCTACTCTGGTCTACTCTGGTCCTGGTCTACTCTGGTCCTGGTCTACTCTGGACCTGGTCTACTCTGGTCCTGTTCTACTCTGGTCCTGGTCTACTCTGGTCTACTCTGGTCCTGGTATCCTCTGGTCTACTCTGGTCCTGGTCTACTCTGGTCCTGGTCTACTCTAGTCCTGTTCTACTCTGGTCCTGGTCTACTCTGGTCCTGGTCTACTCTGGTCCTGGTCTACTCTGGTCCTGGCAGCACCTTATCACCAATTCTATCTGGTAGTCATTCAGCCATTTCATGGCCATTCTGATGCAGGCAAAAAGCAGACACCACTTTACATTTCCTAAGCTCTCTGGACACGCAGTTTGGAAAAACGTTACGATGACATATGAGTCCTCCCTTCCCCCTCTGATGCCTGGTTTGGCCTCCGCCCACCTGGTCTTTCTATCCTCTCAATGAGTCCTTCCTTCCCCCTCTGATGCCTGGTTTGGCCTCCGCCCACCTGGTCTTTCTATCCTCTCAATGAGTCCTTCCTTCCCCCTCTGATGCCTGGTTTGGCGTCCGCCCACCTGGTCTTTCTATCCTCTCAATGAGTTCTTCCTTCCCCCTCTGCTGCCTGGTTTGGCCTCTGCCCACCTGGTATTTCTTTCCTCTCAATGAGTCCTTCCTTCCCCCTCTGATGCCTGGTTTGGCCTCCGCCCACCTGGTCTTTCTATCCTCTCAATGAGTCCTTCCTTCCCCCTCTGATGCCTGGTTTGGCCTCTGTCCTCTCAAAGCTGTCATTCATTAGGTGGTGAATTGGGGTCTCTGTCAACCCTTGCTAACTTGGTAATTTGATAAATGGAACATCTATGCTCTCATGTTTATCACACTGACAATCAAACAACCATGTTATTATATTACACTGGGGGGAGACCTTCAACCCAGACTGTTCCTAGTGTTTACATGTAGAGCCAGCCAGAACTACCAGATATTCAGCTGTCACCTCGGTCTCAGCGTATTGCCTTTGTCACAACTGTTTCTGATTAAGGGGGGGGGGGGGGGGGGGGGGGGGGTGGGGGAAGGGAGGCGAGGGCTGGGGGGGTGACTATATATTCACCTCAGTTGAGGATAGACCTGAATCAGATTCTAATGTAAGCTTCTCAGAACAGTTTTTCTCTGCACAAAATAAACTCAACCCTTTCTAAAGTCTAGATTTAAATCAAATATAAATATTATTTTGGCGACGATGAGGTGATTTATAATAGAACCATTATTTATAGAATAGGACTGGCAGTAGGAGTAAGAATAGGACTAGCAGTAGGATTAAGAATAGGACTGGCAGTAGGATTAAGAATAGGACTGGCAGTAGGATTAAGAATAGTACTGGCAGTAGGATTAAGAATAGGACTGGCAGTAGGATTAAGAATCGGACTGGCAGTAGGATTAAGAATAGGACTGAGAGTAGGATTAAGAATAGGACTAGCAGTAGGATTAAGAATTGGACTGGCAGTAGGATTAAGAATAGGACTAGCAGTAGGATTAAGAATAGGACTAGCAGTAGGATTAAGAATTGGACTGGCAGTAGGATTAAGAATAGGACTGGCAGTAGGATTAAGAATAGGACTAGCAGTAGGATTAAGAATTGGACTGGCAGTAGGATTAAGAATAGGACTGAGAGTAGGATTAAGAATAGGACTAGCAGTAGGATTAAGAATTGGACTGGCAGTAGGATTAAGAATTGGACTGGCAGTAGGATTAAGAATATAACCAGCAGTAGGATTAAGAGTATAACTAGCAGTAGGATTAAGACTAGGACTGGCAGTAGGATTAAGAATTGGACTGGCAGTGGGATTAAGAATAGGACTAGCAGTAGGATTAAGAATAGGACTAGCAGTAGGATTAAGAATTGGACTGGCAGTAGGATTAAGAATATAACTAGCAGTAGGATTAAGAATTCAACTGGCAGTAGGATTAGGAATATAACTAGCAGTAGGATTAAGAATTCGACTGGCAGTAGGATTAAGACTAGGACTGGCAGTAGGATTAAGAATTGGACTGACAGTAGGATTAAGAATTGGACTGGCAGTAGGATTAAGAATTGGACTGGCAGTAGGATTAAGAATTCGACTAGCAGTAGGATTAAGAATATAACTAGCAGTATGATTAAGAATTTGACTGGCAGTAGGATTAAGAATTCGACTGGCAGTAGGATTAAGAATTCGACTGGCAGTAGGATTAAGAATTCGACTGGCAGTAGGATTAATAATTTAACTAGCAGTAGGATTAAGAATTCGACTGGCAGTAATATTAAGAATATAACTAGCAGTAGGATTAATAATAGGACTGGCAGTAGGATTAAGAATAGGACTGGCAGTAGGATTAAGAATAGGACTGGCAGTAGGATTAAGAATAGGACTGGCAGTAGGATTAAGACTATAACTAGCAGTAGGATTAATAATTTAACTAGCAGTAGGATTAAGAATTTGACTGGCAGTAGGATTAAGAAATCGACTGGCAGTAGGATTAAGAATAGGACTGGCAGTAGGATTAAGAATTCGACTGGCAGTAGGATTAAGAATTCGACTGGCAGTAGGATTAAGAATTGGACTGGCAGTAGGATTAAGAATTCGACTGGCAGTAGGATTAAGAATTCGACTGGCAGTAGGATTAAGAATTAGACTGGCAGTAGGATTAAGAATTGGACTGGCAGTAGGATCAAGAATTCGACTGGCAGTAGGATTAAGAATTCGACTGGCAGTAGGATTAAGAATTCGACTGGCAGTAGGATTAAGAATATAACTAGCAGTAGGATTAATAATTCGACTGGCAGTAGGATTAAGAAAATACCTAGCAGTAGGATTAAGAATTCAACTGGCAGTAGGATTAAGAATTCGACTGGCAGTAGGATTAAGAATATAACTAGCAGTAGGATTAAGAATTCGACTGGCAGTAGGATTAAGAATATAACTAGCAGTAGGATAAATAATTCGACTGGCAGTAGGATTAAGAATATAACTAGCAGTAGGATTAAGAATTCAACTGGCAGTAGGATTAAGAAAATACCTAGCAGTAGGATTAATAATTCGACTGGCAGTAGGATTAAGAATATAACTAGCAGTAGGATTAATAATTCGACTGGCAGTAGGATTAAGAATATAACTAGCAGTAGGATTAATAATTCGACTGGCAGTAGGATTAAGAATAGGACTAGCAGTAGGATTAAGAATAGGACTGGCAGTAGGATTAAGAATAGGACTAGCAGTAGGATTAAGAATAGGACTGGCAGTAGGATTAACTAATCAGGTTGGTTTAACATTTGACTTGTTCATAAGACTGGAAGACTTCTCATTGGGGAATAATCATTTTTTCCTACCCATTTTAATCAGTTCCTCCAACGAAAGGCAAAATTGGATTGCATTGCTTGATTGCAAAAAGCTATAAATTGGATAACAAATAAATTGCCGCAAAACTTGGTAAGAATTTGGTAAACTTGGTAAGAACCCCCTCATTGGACAACAAAGAATGCACGGGTATGACAAAACATGTATTTTTACTGCTTTAACACCGCGTGGAATCCACTTTGTAACAGCGACGAGGCACCTCAGGGGTTTGTGGTATATGCCCAATATACCACGGCTAAGGGCTGTAATCCAGGCACTCCGCGTTGCGTCTTGCCTAAGAACTTCCCTTAGCTGTGCTATATTTGCCATATACCCCCCCCCCCCCCCCCCCCCGCTTAAACATACCATGCATGTGCTCCAACACTGACTTACACTGTACATCCATCAACCTGTGTCAAACAATAAGCGGTTCCTGCCACGGCTCCTCTGTCATCAGGGCTAATAAACTGAACAGCAGTCATTACGAGGGAACATGGCACATATTACAGTTGCATTATGTTCCTGGGCAATACACTAGATTAATTTCCCCTCCAACATAATGTGTGTTTTATTGCTTCCAATAAGCATTTTTAATAAGCAAAGTGATAAGTGCTTCCCTTGTAAAACGTCTCCAATTAGCTAGCGTTAGTGGCGTCCTCAGAATGCCGCTAACTCCCATAACGAATTTAGCGTGCTAGACTAATGACCGCCCCCTCGCAACAACCACTTCCACCCCGACACAAATAACCTTGACAGTAAACAGGGCCTGTAAACAAGACCCCTAGTACCTGAGGAGGACAAAGACAACTCCTCTTTGGAGACACTCTAGTACCTGAGGAGGACAAAGACAACTCCTCTTTGGAGAGACTCTAGTTCCTGAGGAGGACAAAGACAACCCCTCTTTGGAGACACTCTAGTTCCTGAGGAGGACAACGACAACTCCTCTTTGGAGACACTCTAGTTCCTGAGGAGGACAAAGACAACTCCTCTTTGGAGACACTCTAGTTCCTGAGGAGGACAAAGACAACCCCTATTTGGAGACACTCTAGTTCCTGAGGAGGACAAAGACAACCCCTCTTTGGAGACACTCTAGTTCCTGAGGAGGACAAAGACAACTCCTCTTTGGAGAGACTCTAGTTCCTGAGGAGGACAAAGACAACCCCTCTTTGGAGACACTCTAGTTCCTGAGGAGGACAAAGACAACTCCTCTTTGGAGACACTCTAGTTCCTGAGGAGGACAAAGACAACCACTCTTTGGAGACACTCTAGTACCTGAGGAGGACAAAGACAACTCCTCTTTGGAGACACTCTAGTTCCTGAGGAGGACGAAGACGACCCCTCTTTTCCAGAGACTGGAGTTTGGAGCATGTCTGGTACTTCTTGTGTTGAATCATGGTGTGAAGGTTCATGGGGTTTTTAATACGGGGGTTTTCCCAAGATGCTTTGGGTTTACTAGTACAGTTTTTCTTCATTACTAAGACAATGTTAATGAAACTGGGGTCCACTTGATCTCCATCCTAGCCTAATGAGGGCAACAGTATTATTTTTTGCTAAACTGTAAGTCATTTCTCCTTGCTTTCACACACAATGGAAATGCTAAGCACTTTTTTTACAAAACAGAAAACACAATTTACTACAAAAGACTCAAAAGGGGGTAAAGAGCACGACAAACAACATTTTAACATTTGGTCACGGCTGGTACAAATTACTCCCATGAATGTGAACCTTTTTTGCAATTGAGCAAAAAATGTTTTTGCACAATCGTTCAAATCCGAAATCAGTCCTTATTCATGCATAAAATAGGTCACCTCTGAGTTTCTGTTTACAAGACCGAACCAAGTAAGAGGCCCCCGAGGGCAAGGACAAGGAGAGGTAGAAGGGGCCCATAGAGGAAGACTGTCCATTTTAACTGGCAACTGAACTAAGGTCAAATAAAGCTTTTTCTTTCTGGATATTCGTGCTCTTGAGTGACATTTGTCATCTTTGGTCAAATCAATTTCGGACGAAAGAGTACAGCCCATGCTGTGATAATATGTTTACTTGCCTTTATGGTGCAATAGTATAATTATAGTATCAATACATGGCACAGACACACAGTATAAAATAAGGCTAATCATGTTACGGTATATATATTTATTGATAATTGTAGTTAGTATTTATTGGGACAATGGGACAATTGATTGATATCACTTTTCCTTAGATAATAACAAGTTGTATGTTTTGATGGAGGTCGTTGATTTTGTGTCATATATTTAATGTTTTCAGATTCTTAAAAGCATTTTGCTAATGATGTTTTGTGTCATTTCGGCTAATGTGTTTCAGTTTGGAGCTGTGTGTGTAAATAGTTTTTATTTTCATTTTTTTATTAATTAATTCTGTTTGGACAAATGTGCTCAAACAATGGAGACAGTAAGATAACAATGTCCCTCAGAGGTGTAACACAATCCCCAAATCATTTCCTTTTACATTAATATAGTCCAGGAACCTAATAGATGTCTGTGTTTGTACTGGAAGGAGGCTAAGTTTTGCCTGGTAAGGAAAACCACATATAGTAGAGCTGTTTTCAAACTATGGAAAAACCACATATAGTAGAGCTGTTTTCAAACTATGGAAAAACCGCATATAGTAGAGCTGTTTTCAAACTATGGAATAACCACAAACTGGCAAACAAAATATCCTTATTTTATATGCCTAACAGTCTTCTAAGAAAATGTATTTAATTGGCAAAATAAGAGATATACAAACAATTTAATTCAAACACTTTCTTGTGTGAAAAATAAAACATTACTGTGTGTTGGTTAATAAAGCAGACACTAAGAATGAAAGTATTTTATCTGCTTCTTGTCCTTGTAAATGTCTCGGCTGGTCCACAGCGGGTTGTTCCGATTAAACCTGCCTGACAGGTTAGTTATAATGGATGTTATAATGTAGAGGGGGGCCAATACAAAAAAACACACACTCTGTTCAAGTCCACTGCTAATTAGCAGGGTATATGGAGGTATTCTCCAGCTCTTTCATTATGAAGGCTTTACCAAGCGATAGTTCATCTTTAATCTAAGGCAGAGGCACATGATGTCCTCTGGGGTGGAATGTTAAAGGCAGCATCTTCCTGAAACATAACATACTAATTAATTGTATTTTTTTTATTTTTTTTTCAGGAGGGTTTCAATAAGCTACGGCCTGTCCTGTATTTATGGGGACTTACACCCCACACTGTTTGCTTTCATAGAAGGTTCGGTTAATTGCTGCTGTGCCTGACATCATTAGATGGATATGCATGGGGATATAGCCTGTTTAATTAAGGTTGCTTGCTAAGTTCATTATGTCGATTCAACACAGTGTTGTGTGCTTGGTTTAACCCAAACCCCTCTGTAATCTAATATAAAAGAGGCTTTGATTTTCATGTTTAATTTGATTTGCAGGTCTTCCCACTCGGTATTAAAACGCCACACAGTATTATTACAGTGGAAACACCCGTTTGCACTCACATATAATGGCTGTCTAGCATATAACACAAAGACTAGGACTGTTTTTATAATTGGCTAAAGATTTAAAAACATCAGTGGAATAATATAACCATTTCAGGGAGTTCTTAACCATTTCAGTGAGTTCTTATCCATTTCAGTGAGTTCTTATCCATTTCAGTGAGTTATTATCCATTTCAGTGAGTTCTTATCCATTTCAGTGAGTTCTTATCCATTTCAGTGAGTTCTTATCCCATTTCAGTGAGTTCTTATCCATGTCAGTGAGTTCTTATCCCATTTCAGTGAGTTCTTATCCATTTCAGTGAGTTATTTTCCATTTCAGTGAGTTCTTATCCATTTCAGTGAGTTCTTATCCATTTCAGTGAGTTCTTATCCATTTCAGTGAGTTCTTATCCATTTCAGTGAGTTCTTATCCATTTCAGTGAGTTCTTATCCATTTCAGTGAGTTCTTATCCATTTCAGTGAGTTCTTATCCATTTCAGTGAGTTCTTATCCATTTCAGTGAGTTCTTATCCATTTCAGTGAGTTCTTATCCATTTCAGTGAGTTCTTATCCATTTCAGTGAGTTCTTATCCATTTCAGTGAGTTCTTATCCATTTCAGTGAGTTCTTATCCATTTCAGTGAGTTCTTATCCATTTCAGTGAGTTTTTATCCATTTCAGTGAGTTCTTATCTCATTTCAGTGAGTTATTTTCCATTTCTGTGAGTTCTTATCCATTTCAGTGAGTTATTTTCCATTTCAGTGAGTTCTTATCCATTTCAGTGAGTTCTTATCCATTTCAGTGAGTTATTATCCATTTCAGTGAGTTCTTATCTCATTTCAGTGACTTCTTATCCATTTCAGTGAGTTCTTATCCATGTCAGTGAGTTCTTATCCCATTTCAGTGAGTTCTTATCCATTTCAGTGAGTTCTTATCCATTTCAGGGAGTTTTATCCATTTCAGTGAGTTCTTTTCCATTTCAGTGAGTTCTTATCCATTTCAGTGAGTTATTTTCCATTTCAGTGAGTTCTTATCCATTTCAGTGAGTTCTTATCCATTTCAGTGAGTTCTTTTCCATTTCAGTAAGTTCTTATCCATTTCAGTGAGTTTTTAACCATTTCACTGAGTTCTTATCCATTTCAGTGAGTTCTTATCCATGTCAGTGAGTTCTTATCCCATTTCAGTGAGTTCTTTTCCATTTCAGTGAGTTCTTATCCATTTCAGTGAGTTCTTATCCATTTCAGTGAGTTCTTATCCATTTCAGTGAGTTCTTATCCATTTCAGGGAGTTTTATCCATTTCAGTGAGTTCTTTTCCATTTCAGTGAGTTCTTATCCATTTCAGTAAGTTCTTATCCATTTCAGTGAGTTTTTAACCATTTCACTGAGTTCTTATCCATTTCAGTAAGGTCTATTTTTTTTCCTCCCTTGAAGAAAGCAGTTGCTGAATTCCTGCGGCGTTAGCTATTTATCAGCATGGCGGGTTTGGGGAAATACAAAATGACTGGTCTAATTGAGAGACACAAGAGTTAACCGACGCTAATAGTGTTTAGATGAAGTCACCTGTCTTTCCCAGCGCTTCTTAACCTCCCCAACACACACTGGTGTTCATCCAGTTTGTCACCGTGACAGCCCGGCCCTGCCTGTCGTTAGTCTTCGTTAACCCCCCCCCCCCCTCTCAGATTCATCTGATGAAACACGAACGCTACAAAATCATAGATTCTTTACATTTTTATTATGTTTCAAATGTATGCTAATGAGAACGCAAATCTAAAATAATCTAGTTGAAACCTATCAGCGTCAAATACGTAAGTGTAAGTGGATATTGATTCCTGATTAACACCATGTCGTCTGTCTTGTAATTGTCTGAGCAGCTTGCTGAGAGACATCCATCCCGAACAAGGACGACATTTAAAAAAAAAAAAATTATACTATCGGAGAAAATTAAGTCATGTATTAAAAACAACTTATAAAATACATTACAATGTTCCCACACGCCGGGCTTTGTAATGGTGTCATGTGCACACATGTCCATTACGATGACGGCGAGGCACTGAATCCACACGTTAATTAATATTTACACTGTAGATTGCTTACTGCAGCTCTAAAGTTTAAAATGATAGTTACTTGGTTTGGTACAAAAACTGACCCGTCTTGACATTTTAACGTTTGCACATACGTTGCATATTTGAATGCGAAACTGTTTGCGTAGAAGTATAATAATAACACGTCCATTGTGTGAAATTGTCACGGTTTTCTTGAGTTGAAGGAGAGGCGGACCAAAATGCAGCGTGGTTTCTATTCATGGTTCTTTAATAAAGCAACTACACATGAATAGACTAACAAAACAAGAAATGTGGGGGGGAAAAAAACAAAACAGCCCTATCTGGTGCAAACACAGAGACAGGAACAATCACCCACAAAACCCAACACCAAACAGACTACCTAAATATGGTTCCCAATCAGAGACAATGACTAACACCTGCCTCTGATTGAGAACCATATCAAGCAAAAACCTAGAAGTAGACAAACTAGACATGAAACATAGAATGCCCACTCAGATCACACCCTGACCAAGCAAAACATAGAAACATACAAAGCAAACTATGGTCAGGTGTGTGTGACAGAAATGTCTATGCAATCAAGTCATAAGAACCACAGCCCGGCCTCAGAGTGGCATGTCCAGTCCTTAACTCTTTTAGAGGGAAGATAAAGGGTTCCAAAAGGGTTCTTTGGCTGTCCTCATAGGAGAAGCCCCTTTTTTTGGTTCCAGGTGAATCCCTTTGAAGTTCCAGGTAGAATCAGTTTTTTGCTTCCATCTAAAACAAACTCAGGGTTCTACATGGAGCCCCAAAAGGTTCTACCTGAATCCAGCCAGGGTTCTTCAAAGGGGACAGCTGAAGAACACTTTTTTTCCTAAGAGTGAGTGTCCCCAGGGATCCTCTCCTCACACCACTGGCTGAGTCTGGAGATGTGGAGAATCACCTCACACCACTGGCTGAGTCTGGAGATGTGGAGAATCACCTCACACCACTGGCTGAGTCTGGAGATGTGGAGATGTGGAGACTCACCTCACACCACTGGATGAGTCTGGAGATGTGGAGATGTGGAGACTCACCTCACACCACTGGATGAGTCTGGAGATGTGGAGACTCACCTCACACCACTGGATGAGTCTGGAGATGTGGAGACTCACCTCACACCACTGGCTGAGTCTGGAGATGTGGAGACTCACCTCACACCACTGGCTGAGTCTGGAGATGTGGAGAATCACCTCACACCACTGGCTGAGTCTGGAGATGTGGAGACTCACCTCACACCACTGGCTGAGTCTGGAGATGTGGAGACTCACCTCACACCACTGGCTGAGTCTGGAGATGTGGAGAATCGCCTCACACCACTGGCTGAGTCTGGAGATGTGGAGACTCAGCTCACACCACTGGCTGAGTCTGGAGATGTGGAGACTCAGCTCACACCACTGGCTGAGTCTGGAGATGTGGAGACTCACCTCACACCACTGGCTGAGTCTGGAGATGTGGAGACTCACCTCCCACCACTGGCTGAGTCTGGAGATGTGGAGATGTGGAGGCAGATCAAACAGGCCCTGTTTCTGCACCAACACCTTCTACAGCACTCAAAACAGGCCTGACTTCACAGGACCACACAGACTCTGCTTTCTATACGGCTAGAGTGTGTGTGTGTGTGTATGTGTGTGTGTGTGTGTGTGCGTGTGTGTGTGTGTGGCGTGTTTGTGTGTGTATTAATAGTTGACTGTTAGCACTGGCATTAACCACCCTGCAGAGTGTGGATGGTGTTGGTCTGGAATCTGGAGCAGTGGGAGGAGAGAGGGGGGAGTGGGATCACTGTGCCCCGAGGCCAGGCAGCTCAGAGGAGGCTTGTGTCGGCTGTGAGGCTCCTGTCCCTGGCTCCTGGCTCCAGGCATGTTGAGGCTCAGTCAGGCTGACCTTGTTCAAGGTTCTCTTCCTGCAAATGACTTCTTCTCCTCAAACACACGCACACACACACACACACACACACACACACACACACACACACACACACACACACACACACACACACACACACACACACACACACACACACACACACACACACACAGCAGGCTGAGGTCTGTCTGGAAATGGATCTGTTTACACACGGTGTAATAATTGATATGATTTCATTCACTCTGGGATGAAATATGTGGCTCCTTCATTCTGAGTTATTGGCAGGAATCTGTACTACAAGGTCAATGACGCAGCCTCACTTCTTCACTCACCTTCTGGGTAACTTAATAATCTGTCATTCTCACTGTCGCCGACTGTCTCCCTCATCTGCTCATTATTATTTTTATTACTTTTCTTTATTTAACCTTTATTTAACTAGGCAAGTCATTTTAAGAACAAATTATTATTTACAATGACGGCCTACTCCGGCCAAACCCAGACGACACTGGGCCAATTGTGTGCCGCCCTATGGGACGGTCCCTATGGGTCCCTATAGGTCCCTATGGGACGGTGCCTATGGGTCCCTATGGGACGATCCCTATGGGACAATCCCGGCCGGTTGAGATACAGCCTGGAATCGAACCAGGGTCTGTAGTGACCCGCTGCGCCACTCGTGAGCCCCCCAAACAGTGCACCCTAACACACAGTTAGAATTTTCTTGGGGAAAAAAAAGGATATTACTATATTCAGTAATTCCATCTGTCTCCTTCTACATGGGACTCATGATGTGCAGCTCACTAAAAGAGAAAGCGTGTTACAGCGTTGTCCGTTTCTATTTCTTCACCCCCCCCCACCCCCACCCACCCCCCCCCCACCCCAGTCCCTTTAAGAGCCCATTAAAATCTAATTGCATTCATCGGCCCTGACTAACAATTTCAGCAAAACGTGGCTGCGGTTTGTGTAATACCATACCAATCAACAACAACAAAAAATAACACTAGCAGCAATTCCACCAAAAACATTATAAATCATTTGAGCCGCCTCTGCTTACTGTAGCAATTAATGTTTAAGGCTATTGAGCATGTTGCTAACAGTACGTAACGACGCTAACCGCGCACTTAGCACAGCGTATAAACTCATTAGCATCATTGTTTTGCATGTAGCATGCTGTAAATACGCCTCGTCTGTAGTTTGCAAATGATGCTGTTAATTAGCGAGGCACAAGAAAATAAAGAAGAAACAATATGGCCGATCCATCATGTCCTTAGCAACGCCTCGTGACCGGAATCGACTTTGTCGTCGTAAAAGGTGCCTCTTGTTCTTAGGTGGCCGGCCCCCTTAACACCGTAACAACAACACAGTCTAGAATCACGTGTCGAAGTTTACCTAATAAAACAAACTGAAAATTCACAAGAGGAGGTCACTATTCACTGTCATTTCATTCGGAACCATTTAAACGTTGGCAAGTCCTCTGCCTGAATGACTTTGGATTAGTCTGACATGTGTAGATGTCTGATCCGATTTCATGTCTGTTAGTGTGGCTAGAATTCTTCAGATCATTCCCACCTTGTTTTTCTCTTGCAGGATTAGGGCCAATAGCACCCCTGTCTGTGGTCATTATGTTCACAGAGCGCTGGCTGACCTGTAACAGAGTCCTACCATCCTCCTAATTGATATGTACAAAGTATTAGAGGCCCCCGTTATCCATGCTTATGGAAAATAAATGGATTGAGGAATGTTTATTCCATGCTTTGACTACGAAATCGGGCCAGGAATGTGAGTTGGGCTAACTCAATCAATGAATTTAGTAAAGATGTATTTGAGAGGGTTTATTTAGGGGATTAAACTCACAGAGTTTTAGAAATGAAATGAAACGGGATGGGGAGGACACTCTAACAAATCCATCAGGAGGTTAGATCAACAACTTAATGTTGAAACCAATCATCCTGAATATATATTTGAACTTGGATATGCAGATGTGGTTCAGTCAGTCCCCGAGGGTCAGGAACACACACCAAGGCTCAACAGCCCCTCTAGATGGCTAAATTACTCCGAAAGCCTGGGAATTTATCAAAACATGAATTTCAAAAAGGATCCTCGCCTCAAGGTAAAAAAATAAATAAAAAAGAGGTGGCAATTTTCCTACATACAAATAAATGCATTCAAGGTTTATTAACTAGTTATTTCTTTGACATGCCATCAGCACAAGTCCTTTAATTTACATAGTGTGATAAATACCATCTGCCCCCTAAACGTTGAAATATCTCAAGGTAAGATCTCTGAGCAGTTTACGTAGCAACCAATCAATGGAACAGTCATGGACATCTCCAGGCCTGTTGGTCACTCTGAATATCTTGAAACATCAGAGGGATGGAAATCACATAGCTCGACTCTCCAAAAAAAACCCTTGGCCAGATGGGCTTTGTTTTTGTTTGTGACAGAAGGGTATTTACTAATACAATGGACATGAATCTTGTGTCTGATCACCTGATACTCTAGCTACATCGGGTCAGATGAAGGAATGTTACGACCCTCCAAGATGTTTATATTGTTATTTGTAGATGTTCCAGATAACTGGCACTCCTTTTAGTTGTGATTTCTGTGTTTGGTGTGATTGTGTGCTCACGTTGATCTATTCCTGGAAGGATTCCAGACTCCAGATTAATGTTGATTGTGTCCATTTGTTTGCATAACTCATTGCAGTGCAGTTATAACAGGTATAAAACATCAGGCTATAATTTGAATACCCAGCATGCCTTTCTCTCTGTCTGGATAGTGAGAGCAGGGGCCCCTGGGACATTCTGAGAGCATGCACAACGTCCCTTTAAAACTTAGGGAGTATTTTCTGGCCAAGACAAACAAATCACTAGCATATCTCTGTGCAATCTGTTCTGGAACAGCCTTCCTGTTCTGTTCTGTGAACACTAGCTCTGTGCAATCTGTTCTGGAAAAGCCTTCCTGTTCTGTTCTGTGAAGGCTAGCTCTGTGCAGTCTGTTATGGATAATACTTCCTGTTCTGTTCTGTTCTGTGAAGACTAGCTGTAAAGCCTTCCTGTTCTGTTCTGTTCTGTGAAGGCTAGCTCTGTGCAGTCTGTTATGGATAAGCATTGCCCGTTCTGTCGTGTGAAGGCTTGGCCAGTTCCAGTTTTATTGTAGAGAATCTGTTGTTCCACGGTCACACCAACATCATTCTAGTCAGAGGTCTGTTCCACCGTAACCCACGGAGAAGATGTATCAGTTAGCTTCGGGAAAGGATACGGATGGCAGGAAACAGACAGGCTTCCACCGTAACCCACAGAGAAGATGTATCAGTTAGCTTCGGGAAAGCATAAGGATGGCAGGAAACAGACAGGCTTCATACCGTAACCCACAGAGAAGATGTATCAGTTAGCTTCGGGAAAGGATAAGGATGGCAGGAAACAGACAGGCTTCATACCGTAACCCACAGAGAAGATGTATCAGTTAGCTTCGGGAAAGGATAAGGATGGCAGGAAACAGACAGGCTTCATACCTATGGCCATCAGAACAAAGCTGATACAACACTCTCAATTGATTTTTCACTTCCAACATATGATACGTTCTTCATAAACCTCTCTGTTGATCTTCTATGTGGTTTTCTGGGTTTTTCCGGGTTTTATAAGGTTAAGTCTTGACTCTACTTCCGTGACAAAATGCTTTCAAACTTTAACAAAAGGAGTTGGTTGTTTGGTTTAACTCCCGTGACATACACTTCTAGATACCTGCCAGGTTATTTCCCCGGCTCAATGATATCTAATGGTGTGTAGATCCAGGAAATATAACAAGATTTGTTTACCTTGTTTACGTCCCCTCCACCTCCTCTCCCTCCTCCCCCTCCTCCCCTCCTCTCCTCTGGGCAGGGTACATTGGATCCCACTTTACTGACTGTAGACAAATCATGTTGTTGTCATGGCAAGACGACAGATAGGGTCTGATGGACGGTTCAGTACTATACCCATTAAATGGCAGGATTTGTTTACAGTAGCAGTGCAGTTCGCTGGGCTGTGGGCAGTACATGCTGGGTCTGAGGTGAGGAAGACTGGTGGTGCTCAGCTCAGCCATGGTGGGGGGAAGAGATTATTTATGTTAGCTGTGGTTTAGATTAGCTCAAGCACCCCATATTGGACGTGGTATTTCCCAAGGTGTTTCTACTGCAGGCTGAATACCAGATGTTATACCCATCAACTAGTACGGAGAGATGATCTGTGTTGTTCTTGTTTATGTCACTAGATCTGCAACTAAAAGATGAACAAAAAATACAGCAGAGAAAGTCTCTGGCTTGGATCGAAAACAAAAATCTCCTTCAACTCATTCATCACAAATGATGTTTTATCACAGCCTCTGCTCACGTCTACAAGTCATGGGACAAGGCCTGAAGCCTGTGTTCACGTCTACATGTCATGGAACAAGGCCTGCATTATTGTTATGTGTCATTACACAATGGAAGTGTTTTGGTGTGATTGTGTTAAGCTGTAAAGCAGCCATGCTAGATCAGTAACATTCAGATCAATGTTGAGCCATCTTAGTTAAACTGCATGCCAAGACTTGATGGCATCCAGCGGGTGGTAGGCAGCCCCCCTAACGCAGGGCGGTGGCGTGGCGGTAGGCAGCCCCCCTAACGCAGGGCGGTGGCGTGGTGGTAGGCAGCCCCCCTAACGCAGGGCGGTGGTGGTAGGCAGCCCCCCTAACGCAGGGCGGTGGCGTGGCGGTAGGCAGCCCCCCTAACGCAGGGCGGTGGCGTGGTGGTAGGCAGCCCCCCTAACGCAGAGCGGTGGTGGTAGGCAGCCCCCCTAACGCAGGGTGGTGGCGTGGTGGTAGGCAGCCCCCCTAACGCAGGGCGGTGGCGTGGTGGTAGGCAGCCCCCCTAACGCAGGGTGGTGGCGTGGTGGTAGGCAGCCCCCCTAATGCAGAGCGGTGGTGGTAGGCAGCCCCCTAACGCAGGGTGGTGGCATGGTGGTAGGCAGCCCCCCTAACGCAGGGCGGTGGCGTGGTGGTAGGCAGCCCACCTAACGCAGGGCGGTGGAGTGGTGGTAGGCAGCCCCCCTAACGCAGGGCGGTGGCGTGGTGGTAGGCAGCCCCCCTAACGCAGAGCGGTGGTGGTAGGCAGCCCCCCTAACGCAGGGCGGTGGCATGGTGGTAGGCAGCCCCCCTAACGCAGGGCGGTGGCGTGGTGGTAGGCAGCCCCCCTAACGCAGAGCGGTGGTGGTAGGCAGCCCCCCTAACGCAGGGTGTTGGCGTGGTGGTAGGCAGCCCCCCTAACGCAGGACGGTGGCGTGGTGGTAGGCAGCCCCCCTAACGCAGGGTGGTGGCGTGGTGGTAGGCAGCCCCCCTAACGCAGAGCGGTGGTGGTAGGCAGCCCCCCTAACGCAGGGTGGTGGCATGGTGGTAGGCAGCCCCCCTAACGCAGGGCGGTGGCGTGGTGGTAGGCAGCCCATCTAACGCAGGGCGGTGGTGTGATGGTAGGCAGCCCCCCTAACGCAGGGCGGTGGCGTGGTGGTAAGCAGCCCCCCTAACGCAGGGCGGTGGCGTGGTGGTAGGCAGCCCCCCTAACGCAGGGCGGTGGCGTGGTGGTAGGCAGCCCCCCTAACGCAGGGTGTTGGCGTGGTGGTAGGCAGCCCCCCTAACGCAGGACGGTGGCGTGGTGGTAGGCAGCCCCCCTAACGCAGAGCGGTGGTGGTAGGCAGCCCCCCTAACGCAGAGCGGTGGTGGTAGGCAGCCCCCCTAACGCAGGGTGGTGGCGTGGTGGTAGGCAGCCCCCTTAACGCAGGGCGGTGGTGTGGTGGTAGGCAGCCCCCCTAACGCAGGGCTGTGGCGTGGTGGTAGGCAGCCCTCCTAACGCAGGGCTGTGGCGTGGTGGTAGGCAGCCCTCCTAACGCAGGGCGGTGGCGTGGTGGTAGGCAGCCCCCCTAACGCAGGGCGGTGGCGTGGTGGTAGGCAGTCCCCAGAACGCAGGGCGGTGGCATGGTGGTAGGCAGCCCCCCTAACGCAGGGCGGTGGCGTGGTGGTAGGCAGCCCCCCTAACGCAGGGCGGTGGTGTGGTGGTAGGCAGCCCTCCTAACGCAGAGCGGTGGTGGTAGGCAGCCCCCCTAACGCAGGGTGGTGGTGGTAGGCAGCCCTCCTAACGCAGAGCGGTGGTGGTAGGCAGCCCCCCTAACGCAGAGCGGTGGTGGTAGGCAGCCCCCCTAACGCAGAGCGGTGGTGTGGTGGTAGGCAGCCCCCCTAACGCAGAGCGGTGGTGGTAGGCAGCCCCCCTAACGCAGGACGGTGGTGGTAGGCAGCCCCCCTAACGCAGAGCGGTGGTGGTAGGCAGCCCCCCTAACGCAGAGCGATGGTGGTAGGCAGCCCCCCTAACGCAGAGCGGTGGTGGTAGGCAGCCCCCCTAACGCAGAGCGGTGGTGGTAGGCAGCCCCCCTAATGCAGAGCGGTGGTGGTAGGCAGCCCGCCTAACGCAGGACGGTGGTGGTAGGCAGCCCCCCTAACGCAGAGCGGTGGTGGTAGGCAGCCCCCCTAACGCAGAGCGGTGGTGGTAGGCAGCCCCCCTAACGCAGGGCGGTGGTGGTAGGCAGCCCCCCTAACGCAGGGCGGTGGCGTGGTGGTAGGCAGCCACCCTAACGCAAGGCGGTGGCGTGGTGGTAGGCAGCCCCCCTAACGCAGGGCGGTGGCGTGGTGGTAGGCAGCCCCCCTAACGCAGAGCGGTGGAGGTAGGCAGCCCCCCTAACGCAGAGCGGTGGTGGTAGGCAGCCCGCCTAACGCAGGGCGGTGGTGGTAGGCAGCCCCCCTAACGCAGGGTGGTGGTGGTAGGCAGCCCCCCTAACGCAGAGCGGTGGTGGTAGGCAGCCCCCCTAACGCAGAGCGGTGGTGGTAGGCAGCCCCCCTAACGCAGAGCGGTGGTGGTAGGCAGCCCCCCTAACGCAGAGCGGTGGTGGTAGGCAGCCCCCCTAACGCAGGGTGGTGGCATGGTGGTAGGCAGCCCCCCTAACGCAGGGCAGTGGCGTGGTGGTAGGCAGCCCCCCTAACGCAGGGCGGTGGCGTGGTGGTAGGCAGCCCCCCTAACGCAGGGCGGTGGCGTGGTGGTAGGCAGCCCCCCTGACGCAGGGCGGTGGCGTGGTGGTAGGCAGCCCCCCTAACGCAGGGCGGTGGCATGGTGGTAGGCAGCCCCCCTAACGCAGGGCGGTGGCGTGGTGGTAGACAGCCCCCCTAACGCAGGGCGGTGGCGTGGTGGTAGGCAGCCCCCCTAACACAGAGCGGTGGTGGTAGGCAGCCACCCTAACGCAGAGCGGTGGTGGTAGGCAGCCCGCCTAACGCAGGGTGGTGGCGTGGTGGTAGGCAGCCCCCCTAACGCAGGGTGGTGGCGTGGTGGTAGGCAGCCCCCCTAACGCAGAGCGGTGGTGGTAGGCAGCCCCCCTAACGCAGGGTGGTGGCATGGTGGTAGGCAGCCCACCTAACGCAGGGCGGTGGTGGTAGGCAGCCCCCCTAACGCAGGGCGGTGGCGTGGTGGTAGGCAGCCCACCTAACGCAGGGCGGTGGCGTGGTGGTAGGCAGCCCCCCTAACGCAGGGCGGTGGCGTGGTGGTAGGCAGCCCCCCTAACGCAGGGCGGTGGCGTGGTGGTAGGCAGCCCCCCTAACGCAGGGCGGTGGCGTGGTGGTAGGCAGCCCCCCTAATGCAGAGCGGTGGTGGTAGGCAGCCCCCCTAACGCAGGGCGGTGGCATGGTGGTAGGCAGCCCCCCTAACGCAGGGCGGTGGCGTGGTGGTAGGCAGCCCCCCTAACGCAGGGCGGTGGCGTGGTGGTAGGCAGCCCCCCTAACGCAGGGTGTTGGCGTGGTGGTAGGCAGCCCCCCTAACGCAGGACGGTGGCGTGGTGGTAGGCAGCCCCCCTAACGCAGAGCGGTGGTGGTAGGCAGCCCCCCTAACGCAGAGCGGCGGTGGTAGGCAGCCCCCCTAACGCAGAGCGGTGGTGGTAGGCAGCCCCCCTAACGCAGAGCGGTGGTGGTAGGCAGCCCCCCTAACGCAGAGCGGTGGTGGTAGGCAGCCCCCCTAACGCAGAGCGGCGGTGGTAGGCAGCCCCCCTAACGCAGGGTGTTGGCGTGGTGGTAGGCAGCCCCCCTAACGCAGGGCGGTGGCGTGGTGGTAGGCAGCCCCCCTAACACAGAGCGGTGGTGGTAGGCAGCCCCCCTAACGCAGAGCGGTGGTGGTAGGCAGCCCCCCTAACACAGAGAGGTGGTGGTAGGCAGCCCCCCTAACGCAGGGCTGTGGCGTGGTGGTAGGCAGCCCTCCTAACGCAGGGCTGTGGCGTGGTGGTAGGCAGCCCTCCTAACGCAGGGCGGTGGCGTGGTGGTAGGCAGCCCTCCTAACGCAGAGCGGTGGCGAGGGGGTAGGCAGTCCCCCGAACGCAGGGCATTGGCGAGGGGGTAGGCAGCCCCCCGAACGCAGGGCGGTGGCGAGGCGGTAGGCAGCCCCCCTAACGCAGGGTGATGGCGTGGCGGTAGGCAGCCCCCCGAACGCAGAGCGGAGGAGTGGCGGTAGGCAGCCCCCCTAACGCAGGGTGATGGCGTGGCGGTAGGCAGCCCCCCTAACGCAGAGCGGAGGAGTGGCGGTAGGCAGCCCCCCTAACGCAGGGCGGCGGAGTGGTGGAGTGGAGTGGCGTGGCATGTAGAGCGAGACAGCGTCAGATGGAGAGGCCCGTATCTGGCAGACGACTAGTCCCCCGGGAGCCGCTGCAGCTGACGATCTGTAAGATGTGTCTGCTAATTATAAAAAGTAAAAAAAAAAAAAAAAAATCCTAATGACTTTGAAGATGGGAAGCTTTGGAAACTCTCAACAGGAGTCGCTCTATAACCTTTCCCCCTGTCAAGATGGAGGGTCCCCCCCCCCCCCCCACCCTCAATGGTTCCCCTTCTCATTGGCGAGCCCATCTCAAATGTGCATAGACTCATAATACTAGAGTCAGGAAGAGGTGCCGGTCACTCAGAGTTCAAAATGTGTATTTTTTTTAATATTTTTTATGTGTGTAATTTCATTTCATATAATTGTATTAGTGTTCACTCAAATTACACAGTACACACAGTGGCATTGATAGAGTTGACGTTTAAAGAACATGAAACTAATGAGCCAGACAGGAAAATATGGAGGTGATCAATGCATTAATTCATAACATTTATACAACTGAAACTATGACCCCCCCCCCCCCCCCCCCCCCCCCCCCCCACCCCCTCTCCACTTCTCCCCTATGTCAATATATTGAAACCATCTGTATGTAATGAATAAGTCTATTTAAAGGAAACAAATAAAACATGGCTGTTGAAACCTCACCGAGAAGGAACGCTGGTTCTGAATAGCCAACATATCTGGCTTTAAATTGAAGTGGACAACCCCCCCCCCCCCCCCCCCTGCAGCAGTCTTGGTTCGTTAACGGTTACTGAATATCGCATCGTACCACGTCATTAACAATGCCACGATTATACAATGCAAAAACAAAATGTGTCAAACAGCTTCAAGCCTATTATAGTCAAACTATATATTAAAACTATAACACTCAAAACATTCCTTTATGTTCCAAACAGAAACAGTATATGGGGTCACTAAAACCCTTTATGTACCAAACAGCAATAGTATATGGGGTCACTAAAACCCTTTATGTACCAAACAGCAACAGTACATGGGGTCACTAAAACCCTTTCTGTTCCAAACAGCAACAGTATATGGGGTCACTAAAACCCTTTCTGTTCCAAACAGCAACAGTATATGGGGTCACTAAAACCCTTTCTGTTCCAAACATCAACAGTATATGGGGTCACTAAAACCCTTTATGTACCAAACAGCAACAGTATATGGGGTCACTAAAACCCTTTATGTACCAAACAGCAACAGTATATGGGGTCACTAAAACCCTTTATGTACCAAACAGCAACAGTATATGGGGTCACTAAAACCCTTTATGTTCCAAACAGCAACAGTATATGGGATCACTAAAACCCTTTATGTACCAAACATCAACAGTATATGGGGTCACTAAAACCATTTATGTACCAAACAGCAACAGTATATGGGGTCACTAAAACCCTTTATGTAACAAACAGCAACAGTATATGGGGTCACTAAAACCCTTTCTGTTCCAAACAGCAACAGTATATGGGGTCACTAAAACCCTTTATGTAACAAACAGCAACAGTATATGGGGTCACTAAAACCCTTTATGTTCCAAACAGCAACAGTATATGGGGTCACTAAAACCCTTTATGTAACAAACAGCAACAGTATATGGGGTCACTAAAACCCTTTCTGTTCCAAACAGCAACAGTATATGGGGTCACTAAAACCCTTTCTGTTCCAAACAGCAACAGTATATGGGGTCACTAAAACCCTTTATGTACCAAACAGCAACAGTATATGGGGTCACTAAAACCCTTTATGTACCAAACAGCAACAGTATATGGGGTCACTAAAACCCTTTATGTACCAAACAGCAACAGTATATGGGGTCACTAAAACCCATTATGTACCAAACAGCAACTGTATATGGGGTCACTAAAACCCTTTATGTTCCAAACAGCAACAGTATATGGGGTCACTAAAACCCTTTATGTACCAAACAGCAACAGTATATGGGGTCACTAAAACCCTTTATGTACCAAACAGCAACAGTATATGGGGTCACTAAAACCCTTTATGTTCCAAACAGCAACAGTATATGGGGTCACTAAAACCCTTTATGTACCAAACAGCAACAGTATATGGGGTCACTAAAACCCTTTATGTTCCAAACTGCAACAGTATATGGGGTCACTAAAACCCTTTATGTACTAAACAGCAACAGTATATGGGGTCACTAAAACCCTTTATGTTCCAAACAGCAACAGTATATGGGGTCACTAAAACCCTTTATGTACCAAACGGCAACAGTATATGGGGTCACTAAAACCCTTTATGTTCCAAACAGCAACAGTATATGGGGTCACTATAACCCTTTATGTTCCAAACAGCAACAGTATATGGGGTCACTAAAACCCTTTATGTACCAAACATCAACAGTATATGGGGTCACTAAAACCCTTTATGTACCAAACTGCAACAGTATATGGGGTCACTAAAACCCTTTATGTTCCAAACAGCAACAGTATATGTGCTTAAAGTGGAGCAGAGCAAATTTCACTTTTTCTCTCCATTTAATTCGTCCCACGAGGACTTTAGCAGGTTGCATGCGTCAGTAAAGTCAGCACAGATCTGTGTTGAGCTGGAAAAACGTTCTGGAAATATCATCAGTGTGCCTTGTACAAGGACGTGGCTGTCAATCATCTTGATGAATGGTGATTTCATTGTAGATTTGAACATCTCATTTGTATTTGATAAGAGACATGATGTTTAAATACCGGGCCACGAAAATATATGTAGAATACTGTGACTCAAAGATTCCTTTATCAGTCCTGAATCTGACATTTATTCCTGTATCTGTCTGACATATAGTCCTGTATCTGACATATAGTCCTGTATCTGACATTTAGTCCTGTATCTGACATATAGTCCTGTATCTGACATTTAGTCCTGTATCTGTCTGACATATAGTCCTGTATCTGACATATAGTCCTGTTTCTGACATATAGTCCTGTATCTGACATTTAGTCCTGTATCTGACATTTAGTCCTGTATCTGACATATAGTCCTGTATCGGACATACAGTCCTGTATCTGACATTTAGTCCTGTATCTGTCTGACATATAGTCCTGTATCTGACATATAGTCCTGTATCTGACATATAGTCCTGTATCTGACATATAGTCCTGTATCTGACATATAGTCCTGTATCTGACATTTAGTCCTGTATCTGACATTTAGTCCTGTATCTGACATTTAGTCCTGTATCTGACATTTACTGTATCTGACATATAGTCCTGTATCTGACATTTAGTCCTGTATCTGACATTTAGTCCTGTATCTGATATTTAGTCCTGTATCTGTCTGACATATAGTCCTGTATCTGCCTGACATATAGTCCTGTATCTGACATACAGTCCTGAATCTGTCTGACATATAGTCCTGTATCTGACATATAGTCCTGTATCTGACATTTAGTCCTGTATCTGACATTTAGTCCTGTATCTGACATTTAGTCCTGTATCTGACATTTACTCTATCTGACATATAGTCCTGTATCTGACATTTAGTCCTGTATCTGACATTTAGTCCTGTATCTGACATTTAGTCCTGTATCTGACATTTAGTCCTGAATCTGTCTGACATATAGTCCTGTATCTGACATTTAGTCCTGTATCTGACATATAGTCCTGTATCTGACATTTAGTCCTGTATCTGACATATAGTCCTGTATCTGACATTTAGTCCTGTATCTGACATATAGTCCTGTATCTGACATTTAGTCCTGAATCTGTCTGACATATAGTCCTGTATCTGACATACAGTCCTGAATCTGTCTGATATATAGTCCTGTATCTGACATATAGTCCTGTATCTGACATTTAGTCCTGTATCTGACATTTAGTCCTGTATTTGACATATAGTCCTGTATCTGACATATAGTCCTGTATCTGACATATAGTCCTGTATCTGACATATAGTCCTGTATCTGTCATATAGTCGTGTATCTGACATATAGTCCTGTATCTGACATATAGTCCTGTATCTGAAATTGTATGAGGCAGACCAGACCTTCAGTCTGTCTGTATGCTAGTCCTTGTATGAGGCAGACCAGACGTGCGGTCTGTCAGTATTCTAGTCATTGTATGAGTCAGACCAGACGTTCAGTCTGTCTGTATGCTAGTCATTGTATGAGCCAGACCAGATGTTCAGTCTGTCTGTATGCTAGTCATTGTATGAGGCAGACCAGATGTGCGGTCTGTCTGTATGCTAGTCATTGTATGAGGCGGCGCAGACGTTCAGTCTGTCTGTATGCTAGTCATTGTATGAGGCAGACCAGACATGCGGTCTGTCTGTATTCTAGTCATTGTATGAGGCAGACCAGACATGCAGTCTGTCTCTATTTTAGTAATTGTATGAGGCAGACCAGACGTTCGGTCTGTCTGTATGCTAGTCATTGTATGAGGCAGACAAGATGTGCAGTCTGTCTGTATGCTAGTCATTGTATGAGGCAGACCAGACGTGCGGTCTGTCTGTTTGCTAGTCATTGTATGAGGCAGACCAGACGTGTGGTCTGTCTGTATGCTAGTCATTGTATGAGGCAGACCAGGCGTTCAGTCTATCTGTATGCTAGTCATTGTATGAGCCAGACCAGACGTTCAGTCTGTCTGTATGCTAGTCATTGTACGAGGCAGACCAGACATTTGGTCTCTCTGTATGCTAGTAATTGTATGAGGCAGACCAGACCTTCAGTCTGTCTGTATGCTAGTCATTGTATGAGGCAAACCAGACGTTCAGTCTGTCTGTATACTAGTCATTGTATGATGCAGACCAGATGTTCAGTCTGTCTGTATGCTAGTCATTGTATGAGACAGACCAGACGTTTGGTCTCTCTGTATGCTAGTAAATGTATGAGGCAGACCAGACGTTCAGTCTGTCTATATGCTAGTCATTGTATGAGGCAGACCAGACGTTCAGTCTGTCTGTATGCTAGTCATTGTATGAGGCAGACCAGACATTCAGTCTGTCTGTATGCTAGTCATTATATGAGGCAGACCAGACATTCAGTCTGTCTGTATGCTAGTCATTGTATGAGGCAGACCAGAACTTCAGTCTGTCTGTATGCTAGTCATTGTATGAGGCAGACCAGACGTGCAGTCTGTGTGAGTGCAGGTGTACATTCCATCACTCCCCAGGCCCCATGTTTCCCCAGAGACCACAGCTACTCCCCACAGTGCTGCGCGTATAATTGTTCACAATCTACCCTGAAATGGCACTAATCTGGAGCAATCCGCACACAGCCACTTTGTCAGAGGAGATATGGATTGACTGGGCAACAGACACTTCCCAAACAGGAAGGGAAACATGCTCAGAAACACTGTGATGGTTGTAAGAACAATACTAAAATATTATATCTGTGGAATTTGAAAATACTGTGAAATATTGGGCCAAATTTAAAATACTGGGAAAAGGCTTACACAAATGTGTTATTTACACCAATGGATTAATGCTTTAGTCTTCGCATTGGGCTATGTACACCCAATGGATTAATGCTCTAGTCTTCTCATTGGGTTATGTACACCCAATGGATTAATGCTCTAGTCTTCTCATTGGGTTATTTACACCCAATGGATTAATGCTTTAGTCTTCTCATTGGGTTATTTACACCCAATGGATTAATGCTCTAGTCTTCTCATTGGGTTATTTACACCCAATGGATTAATGCTCTAGTCTTCTCATTGGGTTATTTACACCAATGGATTAATGCTCTAGTCTTCTCATTGGGTTATTTACACCCATGGATTAATGCTCTAGTCTTCTCATTGGGTTATGTACACCCAATGGATTAATGCTCTAGTCTTCTCATTGGGTTATTTACACCAATGGATTACTGGTCTAGTCTTCTCATTGGGTTATTTACACCCATGGATTACTGGTCTAGTCTTCTCATTGGGTTATTTACACCCATGGATTAATGCTTTAGTCTTCTCAGTGACTAACACTATAATGGTTCTGGTTGTGCACCAATCCTTTCTACACCATAATGGGTGAGTAAAGCCCGTTGACAACAAGAGACCAACACTCCACCCTTCAGCTCTCTGGCCTCAATCTGGCAATCAATCCCCAAACTCCCATCTACCCCAGTCTATCTCTCACACTCTAACACTCTGACTGAGAGGAAATTATTTCTGAAACTGAGACACGTCCTTTTCACCAGGACATCCTGAATCAATTACATCCAAGTCTGAACTTGATGCTTGACAAAAACAACACACACACACACACACACACACACACACACACAGGCACGGACACAGAGAAAGGCAAAACACACACACACGGACTTACACACAGACGCACACACTCACATACACACACACACACACACACACACACACACACACACACACACACACACACACACACACACACACACACACACACACACAAACACACATAATGGCGCCGGAGGGGATCGCTGCCATTTTACTGGCTTCTAACCAACTGTTCTATTTTGTTAGTTTTTCACATTGTTTATAACTCATTATGCACATAATGTTACTGCTACCGTCTCGAAAAGAGTTTCTGGACATCACAACAGCGGTTACTCACCTCGAACTGGACTAATATTCTTTCTTTAATGAGTCCGACGGCGAAGGATATACTGCTTTGTAAAGACAAGGCCCAAAATCCCCGTCATCCCCGTGTGAATTTATCCTGTCTCCTTCCTCTCCTCTCCTCTCTCCTCTCTCCTCTCCTTTGTCCTTCCTCTCTCCTCTCTCCTTTCTCCTTCCTCTTCTCTCTCCTTCCTCTCCACTCTCCTTCCTCTTATCTTCTCTCCTTTCCTCTCTCCTTCCTCTCTCCTCTCTCCTTCCTCTCCTTTCTCCTTTCTCTTCTCTCTTCTTCCCCTCCTCTTTCCTTCCTTTCCTCTCTTCTGTGTCCTCCTCCACTCTCCTTCCCTCCATTATCCTCTGCTTCCTCTCCTCTCTTATGTGTCCTGCCCCTCCACTCCCCTCCCTCCCTTCTCCTTCCTCTCCTCTCTCCTTCCTCTCCTCTCTCCTTCCTCTCCTCTCTCCTTCCTTCCTCTCCTTCCCCTCCACTCCCCTCCCTCCCTTCTCCTTCCTCTACTCTCTCGTTCCTGTCCTCTCTTTTTCCTTCCTCTCCTTCCTCTCCTTCCTCTCCTTTCTCCTTCCTCTCTCCTTCCTCTCTCCTCTCTCCTTCCTCTCTCCTTCCTCTCTCCTCTCTCCTTTCTCCTTCCTCTCTCCTCTCCCCTTCCTCTCTCCTCTCTCCTTCCTCTCCTTTCTCCTTCCTCTCTCCTCTCTCCTTCCTCTCTCCTCTCTCCTTCCTCTCTCCTCTCTCCTTCATCACCTCTTTCCTTCCTCTCCTCTCTTATGTGTCCTTCCCCTCCACTCTCCGTCCCTCCCTTCTCCTTCCTCTCCTTCCTCTCCTTTCTCCTTCCTCTCTTCTTTCCTTCCTCTGCTGTCTCCTTCCTCTTATCTCTCCTCTTCTTCCTCTCCTCTTTCCTTCCTCTGCTGTCTCCTTCCTCTTCTCTCTCCTCTTCTTCCTCTCCTCTTTCCTTCCTCTCCTCTCTTCTCTCTCTGTCCTCTCCTCTCTCCTTCCTCTTCTCTCTTCTCCCTCTCATCTCCTCTTTCCTTCCTCTCCTCTCCTCTCTTCTCTCTCCCTCTCCTCTCCTCTCCTCTTTCCTTCCTCTCCTCTCTTCTCTCTCCATCTCCTATCTTCTCTCTCCCTCTCCTCTCTCCTTCCTCTCCTCTTCCCTTCCTCTCGCCATCTTCCCCTCTCTCTTCTCTCCTCTCCTAATTACTCTGTGCTCTGATAAAGGCCTAGCAGTGTAGCTCTGGGATCATCAAAGGTCCCTGAAACAAAGAGGAATATTTAGCAATTACCCCCAATCTCATCTGCATGCCACAGATTAACTAGCAGGCAGCACCAATCTCATCTGCATGCCACAGATGAACTAGCAGGCAGCAGCACTGAGCCAACACTCAGTCTTCCAGATGAAAACCTGCAGGATATTAGTCTGTACAGGTCGATGAGAGTGGCTCCCTTTCAACCTTCATAGACAAAGATGATTTAGCTAAATTTATATTTATATTTGTTTACATTTCAGTGTGTTAAAATAATCTGTCAAAATTAGAAAAGCTAATTAATTGTACGGGTGGTATTGCTGATTGTTGATGTGTAAAATAATTGACTCATAGAAGTCAGGGGTCCTGACGTTCGATCGAAGCCCTGTATTCACAATGCCTGAACCCACTCCTGTGTAACCAGTGTGAAATGGCTAGCTAGTTAGCGGTGGTGCGCGCTAATAGCATTTCAATCGGTGACGTCACTCGCTCTGAGACCTTGAAGTAGTTGTTCCCCTTGCTTGTGCAAAAGGCCCGTGCCTTTTGTGGAGCGATAGGTAACGAGGCTTCGTAGAGTGTCTGTTGTCGATGTGTGCAGAGGGTCCCTGGTTCGAGCCCAGGTTGGGGCGAGGAGAGGGACGGAAGCTAAACTGTCACTCATGCATGGCCACACAGTGCTACCTCTGGTGACAGTCCTCAGCATCTTTAACACGTCTGGTGTTGGGAGTCAACAGCAGCTGTGTGTTAGAGAGGAACTAGCTGACTGCAGACTCTTTGTCAAACACGGCTGCTGCTTCAACCTGAGTTGTTCACTTAATAGGATTCACTTTCACAGTCTGGAGAGAGAGAGAGAGAGAGGGAGGGAGAGAGGGAGGGAGAGAGAGAGAGAGAGAGGGAGAGAGGGAGGGAGAGAGAGAGAGAGAGAGAGAGAGAGAGAGAGAGAGAGAGAGAGAGAGAGAGAGAGAGAGAGAGAGGGGGAATGTCAGGGAGACAACAGCTCTAATGAACTGGTATGTTCACAGTGTCTCTGTTCTCAATGTGAACATTAGAGCCATTAGTTATTAAAATGCTGATTATCGGACCCGAAGTCTTTTCGAGGTTAAATAGTGTTGAGTTCCGCTGTGAACTTGTCTTTAATTGCAATTATATTTAAAAAATAAGACAAACTCCTTGACACATTTGCCAAAGTGGAAAGACGAACGGAAGAAAAAGAAGAATAGAATAGAATAAACGGATATAAATCTGAAAGGGTGTTTAAATGTAACTACAGGAAGTGTGACTGTGATAAATGAATTTCTCTCATAAAAGAACATGACTTGTAAATGAGCCAAAGTCAACGGTTTAGACGGAGCACTAAGCACATGATCCAAGCTAACAGAAAAGCTGCGGCAGTCCAATTCTGATCTTTTTTTTTGCCACTAATTGGTCTTTTAACCAATCAGATCAGATCAGCTGCGAGTAATTGGACGAGAAAAAAATAATAATAATCAAATTGGGCTGCCTGTGTAAACGTAGCCTAACAGGGTTGATATGACGAGGGTTAAGTGGGATGTGATCTCCAATTCACTTCACAGTCAATTAGCTCTCATCAATGCAGACATGTTTTCTGTGTTTAATATACCGAGAGGAAGCATTTTGGGCTTTTTCGAATCGTGTTTCTGAGTTCCGAGACGCCTTACACCTGGCGAGGAACTCTCAAGGAAGCCGGTAAATTAAGAGTGTGAAACTGTGCTTGGCAAGTGTTGATGGTGCCTACATATGGCGCCTGCCGCCTGCACGTCAGTCATGTAGAGGCTTCATCATTAGCAGAGGTAACGTACGGCTCTGTTTTAAAGCGCCGTGTTCCCAATGACACTCTCTGTTTATTATCTATGGATGGTCACTTTAACTCTACCTACATGTACATATTATGTGAATTACCACCACTAACCTGTACCCCTTGCACATTGACTCTGTACCGGTACCTCCGGATGGACAGGGTTGTTGTCCCTGTTAAAGCCTCATCCTCCTGTGGACAGGGTTGTCCCTGTTAAAGCCTCATCCTCCTGTGGACAGGGTTGTCCCTGTTAAAGCCTCATCCTCCGGATGGACAGGGTTGTCCCTGTTAAAGCCTCATCCTCCGGATGGACAGGGTTGTCCCTGTTAAAGCCTCATCCTCCGGATGGACAGGGTTGTCCCTGTTAAAGCCTCATCCTCCTGTGGACAGGGTTGTCCCTGTTAAAGCCTCATCCTCCAGATGGACAGGGTTGTCCCTGTTAAAGCCTCATCCTCCTGTGGACAGGGTTGTCCCTGTTAAAGCCTCATCCTACGGTGGACAGGGTTGTCCCTGTTAAAGCCTCATCCTCCTGTGGACAGGGTTGTCCCTGTTAAAGCCTCATCCTCCTGTGGACAGGGCTGTCCCTGTTAAAGCCTCATCCTCCGGATGGACAGGGCTGTCCCTGTTAAAGCCTCATCCTCCGGATGGACAGGGCTGTCCCTGTTAAAGCCTCATCCTCCGGATGGAAAGGGCTGTCCCTGTTAAAGATTCATCCTTAACAGTGTATTGGGTGGTTGTGGAGTGTATTGGGTTTGAGGACCGCATGGACCTCAAAACCAGGATTAATCTCTGTTGGACATCAGAACCAGAGTTAATCCCTGCTGGAAATCAGAACCAGGTTTAATCCCTGCTGGACATCAGAACCAGGTTTAATCCCATTTGGAAATCAGAACCAGGGTTAATCCTAGCTGGACATCAGAACCAGGGTTAATCCCTGTTGGACATCAGAACCAGGGTTAATCCCTGTTGGACATCAGAACCAGAGTTAATCCCTGTTGGACATCAGAACCAGAGTTAATCCCTGTTGGACATCAGAACCAGGGTTAATCCCTGCTGGACATCAGAACCAGGGTTAATCCCTGCTGGACATCAGAACCAGGGTTAATCCCTGTTGGACATCAGAACCAGAGTTAATCCCTGTTGGACATCAGAACCAGGGTTAATCCCTGCTGGACATCAGAACCAGGGTTAATCCCTGCTGCACATCAGAACCAGGGTTAATCCCTGTTGGACATCAGAACCAGGGTTAATCCCTGCTGGACATCAGAACCAGGGTTAATCCCTGCTGGACATCAGAACCAGGGTTAATCCCTGTTGGACATCAGAACCAGGGTTAATCCCTGTTGGACATCAGAACCAGGGTTAATCCCTGCTGGACATCAGAACCAGGGTTAATCCCTGCTGGACATCAGAACCAGGGTTAATCCCTGCTGGACAACAGAACCAGAGTTAATCCCTGTTGGACATCAGAACCAGGGTTAATCCCTGCTGGACAACAGAACCAGAGTTAATCCCTGCTGGACAACAGAACCAGAGTTAATCCCTGCTGGACAACAGAACCAGAGTTAATCCCTGCTGGACATCAGAACCAGGGTTAATCCCTGCTGGACAACAGAACCAGAGTTAATCCCTGCTGGACAACAGAACCAGAGTTAATCCCTGCTGGACAACAGAACCAGAGTTAATCCCTGCTGGACAACAGAACCAGAGTTAATCCCTGCTGGACATCAGAACCAGGGTTAATCCCTGCTGGACAACAGAACCAGAGTTAATCCCTGCTGGACATCAGAACCAGGGTTAATCCCTGTTGGACATCAGAACCAGAGTTAATCCCTGCTGGACATCAGAACCAGAGTTAATCCCTGTTGTGTGTGTGTGTGCGTGTGTGTGTGTGTGTGTGTCTGTGTGTGTGTGTGTGTGTGTGTGTGTGTGTGTGTGTGTGTGTCTGTGTCTGTGTGTGTGGCTGTGTGTGTGTTTGTGTGGTCGTGCGTGTGTGTGTGTTCGTGCGTGCGTGTGTGTTTAAGGACAACACTGATGTGGTTAAGATAGCTCATCAGCCGTCATTAAGACTAGAATGGCGAAGCTAAAAGGTAGATAGACTCAGTTATCCAGCCGTGACAGCATCGTTACGACTCATCTTGTCTCAGCCACATTACAGAGTCTTCGGCTCCGGCAAATAGCAAGTAAGGGCTCTAACCTGACACGACACAATTATATATACCCCTCCGATCTCCAATGCATTTTATCAGGCTGTTTAAAGTCCACAATGGCTCCTGTTTAAGCCCTCTTGATCTGGGAGGAAGAGAAAGTTGAATATTTAATGTGTAGGTGGCTTTGATAGCAGTGGAACCTGCCTAATCACAAGCACATGTCCCAACTCTTCTTCTATGGAAGGTAGTCTAAGCATTTTGGGGTGACGTGGAGAACACTGAAACTTTATTCATTAGTGCTTTTGACATCCTTTAGGTACACATGTGGAATGTGAATGGCGTGTGACAACCAAACACACACTCCGTGAGAACTTTAAGTGATGTATCACTCTGCAGGGCATTCTGGGTACTTTATAGTCCATGAAATGGGAAAAGACGGGGAATTGGAGAAAAAAAAAACAGACTGTAAGAAAAATCTAAATATTATTTTGTGTCGTGTGTGTGTGTGTGTGTGTGTGGGAAATGGGCGGGTTGATAAATAATGTAGGCTGTCTTTAAGCAGCCAGGTCCATTAGGACTAGTAGTTCTATCATTTATTCATTCATGTTGGGTGGGCACCACACTCGCCGTCTCCACTTACTTTCAAATGCATTCCTGTTTTCAGGCTCAGTCAAAACCCACTAATAATGCAACGAATTCACTGTAGACTAATGTTTTTAAACGCAACGGTAATATTATTACAACCTAAACGTTGAATATGGTTTGAATATTGTATGTTTTTGAAGGGTCTCGGCTATGAGCCTGTTGAGCCTGGTCATCCGTCTAACAGACGTCACATTATCCTGATGGAGCTGGAGTGGGCTGTCCAGGACAGAAGGAGACTGGTAATGTGGTGCTATCATGGGCTGATCCTAGACCTGTATGGTCCATGATTCCTGACACTGGTTAATGTGGTGTGGTGCTATCATGGGCTGATCCTAGACCTGTGTGGTCCTGATTCCTGACACTGGTTAATGTGGTGTGGTGCTATCATGGGCTGATCCTAGACCTGTATGGTCCTGTTTCCTGACACTGGTTAATGTGGTGTGGTGCTATCATGGGCTGATCCTAGACCTGTATGGTCCTGATTCCTGACACTGGTTAATGTGGTGTGGTGCTATCATAGGCTGATCCTAGACCTGTATGGTCCTGATTCCTGACACTGGTTAATGTGGTGTGGTGCTATCATGGGCTGATCCTAGACCTGTATGGTCCTGATTCCTGACAATGTATGGTCCTGATTCCTGACACTGGTTAATGTGGTGTGGTGATATCATGGGCTGATCCTAGACCTGTATGGTCCTGGGTGGTTCGAGCCCTGAATGCTTATTGGCTGACAGTCATTATATATTCAAGTAATAAGGCCCGAGGAGGTGTGGTATATGGCCAATATACCACGGCTAATAGCTGTTCTGAACACAACGCCTGGATACAACCCTTCGCCGTGGTATATTGGCCATATACCACAAACCCCCGAGGTGCCTTAATAAACTGGTTACCAACTTCATATAAATGTTTTGTCATATCCGTGCTATATGGTCTAATGTACCATGGCTGTCAGCCAATCAGCATTCAGGGCTTGAACCAATCAGTTTATAACAGACCGTAAACCACGGTACGACAAAACAGTACATTTGTCCCGCTCTAATTACGTTGGTAACCAATTTATCATAGCAATAAGGCACCTCAGGTGTTTCTGGTATCTTGCCAATATGTCATGGCTAAGGGCTGTATCCAGGCACTCAGCATTGAGTCGTGCTTAAGAACAGCCTTTAGCTGTGGTATTTGTATTTATTATGGATCCCCGTTAGTTCCTGCCAAGGCAGCAGCTACTCTTCCTGGGGTTTATTATGGATCCCCATTAGTTCCTGCCAAGGCAGCAGCTACTCTTCCTGGGGTTTATTATGGATCCCCATTAGTTCCTGTCAAGGCAGCAGCTACTCTTCCTGGGGTTTATTATGGATCCTCATTAGTTCCTGCCAAGGCAGCAGCTACTCTTCCTGGGGTTTATTATGGATCCCCATTAATTCCTGCCAAGACAGCAGCTACTCTTCCTGGGGTTTTTTATGGATCCCCATTAGTTCCTGGCAAGGCAGCAGCTACTCTTCCTGGGGTTTATTATGGATCCCCATTAGTTCCTGACAAGGCAGGAGCTACTCTTCCTGGGGTTTATTATGGATCCCCATTAGTTCCTGACAAGACAGCAGCTACTCTTCCTGGGGTTTATTATGGATCCCCATTAGTTCCTGCCAAGGCAGCAGCTACTCTTCCTGGGGTTTATTATGGATCCCCATTAGTTCCTGCCAAGGCAGCAGCTACTCTTCCTGGGGTTTATTATGGATCCCCATTAGTTCCTGCCAAGGCAGCAGCTACTCTTCCTGGGGTTCATTATGAATCCCCATTAGTTCCTGTCAAGACAGCAGCTACTCTTCCTGGGGTTTATTATGGATCCCCATTAGTTCCTTCCAAGGCAGCAGCTACTCTTCCTGGGGTTTATTATGGATCCCCATTAGTTCCTGCCAAGACAGCAGCTACTCTTCCTGGGGTTTATTATGGATCTCCATTAGTTCCTGCCAAGGCAGCATCTATTCTTCCTGGGGTTTATTATGGATCCCCATTAGTTCCTGTCAAGGCAGCAGCTACTCTTCCTGGGGTTTATCATGGATGCCCATTAGTCCCTGTCAAGGCAGCAGCTACTCTTCCTGGAGTTTATTATGGATCCCCATTAGTTCCTGTCAAGGCAGCAGCTACTCTTCCTGGGGTTTATTATGGATCCCCATTAGTTCCTGTCAAGACAGCAGCTACTCTCCCTGGGGTTTATTATGGATCCCCATTAGTTCCTGCCAAGGCAGCAGCTACTCTTCCTGGGGTTTATTATGGATCCCCATTAGTTCCTTCCAAGGCAGCAGCTACTCTTCCTGGGGTTTATTATGGATCCCCATTAGTTCCTGTCAAGGCAGCAGCTACTCTTCCTGGGGTTTATTATGGATCCCCATTAGTTCCTGCCAAGGCAGCAGCTACTCTTCCTGGGGTTTATTATGGATCCCCATTAGTTCCTGTCAAGACAGCAGCTACTCTTCCTGGGGTTTATTATGGATCCCCATTAGTTCCTGCCAAGGCAGCAGCTACTCTTCCTGGGGTTTATTATGGATCCCCATTAGTTCCTGCCAAGGCAGCAGCTACTCTTCCTGGGGTTTATTATGGATCCCCATTAGTTCCTGCCAAGGCAGCAGCTACTCTTCCTGGGATTTATTATGGATCCCCATTAGTTCCTGCCAAGGCAGCAGCTACTCTTCCTGGGGTTTATTATGGATCCCCATTAGTTCCTGGCAAGGCAGCAGCTACTCTTCCTGGGGTTTATTATGGATCCCCATTAGTTCCTGCCAAGGCAGCAGCTACTCTTCCTGGGGTTTATTATGGATCCCCATTAGTTCATGTCAAGGCAGCAGCTACTCTTCCTGGGGTTTATTATGGATCCCCATTAGTTCCTGTCAAGGCAGCAGCTACTCTTCCTGGGGTTTATTATGGATCCCCATTAGTTCCTGTCAAGGCAGCAGCTACTCTTCCTGGGTTCCAACAAAATTAAGGCAGTTATGTACAATAAAAATATGACATGATGTTACATTTCATAACACATATCACAACACATTAAGTGTGTTCCCTCAGCCCACTACTCTACTATCACATATCTACAACACATTAAGTGTGTTCCCTCAGCCCACTACTCTACTATCACATATCTACAACACATTAAGTGTGTTCCCTCAGCCCACTACTCTACTATCACATATCTTGTTACGTCCGTCATTGAATGAATGAGACCAAAGCTCAGCGTGGAAAGTGTTTGTGATATTTAATGCTGAAACACAGACAAAACAACAAAATATAAACAAACGTAAAGTTCTGTATGTGTGTGTGTGTGTGTGTGTGTGTGTGTGTGTGTGTGTGTGTGTGTGTGTGTGTGTGTGTGTTTGTGTGTGTGTGTGTGTGTGTGTGTGTGTGTGTGTGTGTGTGTGTGTGTGTGTGTGTGTGTGTGCCTTTGCCTGTGTGTGTTTGTCTCTTCACAGTCCCCACGGTTCCATAAGGTTTATTTTTATCTGTTTATTCAAATCTGATTCTAGAACATTCCATTGGCCATCCACTGCACCTCACCCCCCTCGGGCCTTAATGCTTAGTTATAGAACAAATGTTTAAAATACACCTTCAATATAGAGGTGTAGATTATACATGATTTCAACAAGACAATAACCTAAAGTGAGTAGTATACTTTACAGAGTTTAACTGTAAAAACAGGAGTAATTATGGGAAAGAGAGAAGAAAAAAAATACAGACCAATTCCAATTCATTATTAGTAAGTTAAATCCTTCTGGGCTTGACACAACCTTTCTCTCACCTAGAACATCCAGTATGGTACGTTTAGGCGCCACGGTCTGAGAACGAACTCCTCTCGGTATAAAAAGGTCAAGCAACTCATCCACAACAGTAATGGTATATGATAGGTTAAAGCATATGAGCATGTAATCTGCTGCTTGCCACTGACTACCTCTCTCCACCTATTCAAGCAGTGACCTATTCAACTTCTCCATAATGATGAGACATTAAAACTGAAGTAGAGGAAGGGGGCCAGCATCCCAAACAGTACCCTATTCCCTATCTAGTGCACTACTTTTGGAACTCAGCCCATCGTGAACAGGGTGCCATTCAGGACGCCAACCTATAAAGCCTACCTTGTAAAAACCAGACAGGGTTTAATAATAATGATACCCTCTAACAAACACTGGATGGCAGTCCATACAGTATAGAGAGAGTTTCTCTGTCTCTAGGATGGTTATAGACAGTAGAGAGGGGTTATCTGTCTCTAGGATGGTTATAGACAGTAGAGGGTTTCTCTGTCTCTAGGATGGTTATAGACAGTAGAGAGGGTTTCTCTGTCTCTAGGATGGTTATAGACAGTAGAGAGGGTTTCTCTGTCTCTAGGATGGTTATAGACAGTAGAGAGGGTTCCTCTGTCTCTGGGGTGGTTATAGACAGTAGAGAGGGTTTCTCTGTCTCTAGGATGGTTATAGACAGTAGAGAGGGTTTCTCTGTCTCTAGGATGGTTATAGACAGTAGAGAGGGTTTCTCTGTCTCTGGGATGGTTATAGACAGTAGAGAGGGTTTCTCTGTCTCTAGGATGGTTATAGACAGTAGAGAGGGTTTCTCTGTCTCTAGGATGGTTATAGACAGTAGAGAGGGTTCCTCTGTCTCTGGGATGGTTATAGACAGTAGAGAGGGTTTCTCTGTCTCTAGGATGGTTATAGACAGTAGAGAGGGTTTCTCAGTCTCTATGATGGTTATAGACAGTAGAGAGGGTTTCTCTGTCTCTAGGATGGTTATAGACAGTAGAGAGGGTTTCTCTGTCTCTAGGATGGTTATAGACAGTAGAGAGGGTTCCTCTGTCTCTGGGATGGTTATAGACAGTAGAGAGGGTTTCTCTGTCTCTAGGATGGTTATAGACAGTAGAGAGGGTTTCTCAGTCTCTATGATGGTTATAGACAGTAGAGAGGGTTTCTCTGTCTCTAGGATGGTTATAGACAGTAGAGAGGGTTTCTCTGTCTCTAGGATGGTTATAGACAGTAGAGAGGGTTTCTCTGTCTCTAGGATGGTTATAGACAGTAGAGAGGGTTTCTCTGTCTCTAGGATGGTTATAGACAGTAGAGAGGGTTTCTCTGTCTCTAGGATGGTTATAGACAGTAGAGAGGGTTTCTCTGTCTCTAGGATGGCTGTAGACAGTAGAGAGGGTTTTTCTGTCTCTAGGATAGCTGTAGACAGTAGAGAGGGTTTCTCTGTCTGTAGGATGGCTGTAGACAGCACAGAGAGGGTTTCTCTGTCTCTAGGATGGTTGTAGACAGTAGAGAGGGTTTCTCTGTCTCTAGGATGGTTATAGACAGTAGAGAGGGTTTCTCTGTCTCTAGGATGGCTGTAGACAGTAGAGAGGGTTTCTCTGTCTGTAGGATGGCTGTAGACAGCACAGAGAGGGGTTCTCTGTCTCTAGGATGGTTGTAGACAGTAGAGAGGGGTTCTCTGTCTTTAGGATGGTTGTAGACGTATGTTAATGCAGACTTCTGATTTGCTGTTACATCGATTCAATAGAAAAACCTAATCCTTCTGCCTGATCTCTCCAGCTAGGCAGCTCTGTGCCTGTGTGTGTGTGTGTGTGTGTGTGTGTGTGTGTGTGTGTGTGTGTGTGTGCGTGCGTGCGTGTGTGTGTGTGACTCGATTCAAATCAACTCAAATCACTCTGTTAATTACTGAAGTTTCTATAGATGAGCCCTGCACTGTGAGATCTGATCTATCAACCTGACAAAGAGAAGCACATTAGAAGATCACTCCCAGATGTACCGAACTTCAACACGGTTATATTCTTCAGAACAGGGATGGGCAACGGGCCACCACCCTTCTGTAGGTCCGCTGATCCATTTTCAAAGACAAACTAAATATATATATACAGTATCAGTCAAAAGTTTGGACACACTTACTCATTACAGGCTTTCTTTCTTAACTAGGCAAGTCAGTGAAGAACAAATTCTTATCTTCAATGACAAACTAGGAACAGTGGGTTAACTGCCTGTTCAGGGGCAGAACGACAGATTTGTGCCATGTCAGCTCGGGGATTTGAACTTGGAACCTTTCGGTTACTATTCCAAAGCTCAAACCACGAGGCTAACCCGCCACCCCTAATATGTTCTACATTGCAGAATAATAGTGAAGATATCAGAACTATGGAATAACACATTGTGGGACACTGTGGAACACTTTCGACACCTTGTAGAGGCCCAGGCCCTGATGAATTGGTGCTGTTCTGAGGGCAAAAAGGGGTTCAACTCAATATCAGGAAGGTGTTCTTAATGGTTTTGTCGTACCATATTTAATTCAGCAGACACTTCACTCCAAAGTATTTTACAGTCGTAGGTGAACTTATGGTTCGCCCCGGGAATTGTTGTAAGTGCCATGTTCTACCAACTGAGTCACACAGGACCACATTATACCTATTCTGATCCACAAGATTACCATTCTGACCAATCAACAGCCAAACATGATGACCATTCTGACCAATCAACAACCAAACAAGATTACCATTCTGACCAATCAACAGCCAAACATGATGACCATTCTGACCAATCAACAACCAAACAAGATTACCATTCTGACCAATCAACAGCCAAACATGATGACCATTCTGACCAATCAACAACCAAACAAGGTGACCATCCTGACCAATCTACAACCAATCAAGGTGACCATCCTGACCAATCAACAACCAAACAAGAAGACCATTCTGACCAATCAACAACCAAACAAGGTTACCATTCTGACCAATCAACAACCAAACAAGAAGACCATTCTGACCAATCAACAACCAAACAAGGTTACCATTCTGACCAATCAACAACCAAACAAGATGACCATTCTGACCAATCAACAACCAAACAAGATGACCATTCTGACCAATCAACAGTCTTGTCACCGGCAGCCAGATCCACCTGACAGGACAGGAGACCCCGGCAGAACCTCCTCATTAGCATAACGGACAAAAGGACCATCCTAGCGTGCAGAGAGGACTTCCTATTTTCTCTTCTCGCCACACTATCACGGCATCTCTAATGCGATGTGACACAACACATAATAGTCAATTCGATATGGCATTTATCTAATAATGTTTAATTTTACTCCTCATTTAACATGATTTCTGACACGGTGATTACAAGCGTAGATGGTATTAATTCGAGCAAGATGTATGATGTGGAATTACATTTTTCCTGAATTTGATAGAATGACTTACGACGACTTATTCTAATCACGTTCTTAAGTGTGGAACTAGAAAACTAATAGCTTAATCATCTTTTAGATGACATCACCTTATGTTATGCATTATTTAGTCTTGGGGTATCAGAAGGAGTGTCATACCGCACTGCAGGCATAGAAGGGTTCGTGTCCCCAAACGGCACCCTATTCACTTGCTAGTGCACTACTTCCGACTAAGGCCTATACGGCTCTGGTCAACGGTAGTGCGCTAGGTAAGGAATGAGGGGCTGCTGTTTGGGACACAGGCCCCGAGGCTTTTACAGTCAGAGTTAACTGGCTTGAAATGCACCACGTTCGTCTCCCATTGACTTACATTGACTTCCACCCTCTGATACCAAACACAATGGCAGTAATAACAGCAACAGTAACAATGATATACGGAGACCAGCATGGGTAGCTGCCTCACAACATAACACTCTACTTCTTTATTACTGAAAACCACAGTCTAACTACAGCTGTAAATCACTATAATGTAGTTAGATAACACAGTCTAACTACAGCTGTAAATCACTATAGTGTAGTTAGATCCCAGAGTCTAACTACAGCTGTAAATCACTATACAGTAGTTAGGTACCACAGTCTAACTACAGCTGTAAATCATTATAGTGTAGTTAGATACCACAGTCTAACTACAGCTGTAAATCACTATAGTGTAGTTAGATACCACAGTCTAACTACAGCTGTAAATCATTACACAGCAGTTAGATTCCACAGTCCAACTACAGCTGTAAATAACTATAGTGTAGTTAGATACCACAGTCTAACTACAGATGTAAATCAGTATAGTGTAGTTAGATACCACAGTCTAACTACAGCTGTAAATCACTATAGTGTAGTTAGATTCCACACTCTAACTACAGCTGTAAATAATTGTAGTGTAGTTAGATACCACAGTCTAACTACAGCTGTAAATCACTATACTGTAGTTAGATACCACAGTCTAACTACAGCTGTAAATAATTGTAGTGTAGTTAGATCCCACAGTCTAACTACAGCTGTAAATCACTATACTGTAGTTAGATACCAGAGTCTAACTACAGCTGTAAATCACTATAGTTTAGTTAGATACCAGAGTCTAACTACAGCTGTAAATCACTATAGTGTAGTTAGATACCACAGTCTAACTACAGCTGTAAATCATTATAGTGAAGTTAGATACCAGAGTCTAACTACAGCTGTAAATCACTCGTATAGTTAGATACCAGAGTCTAACTACAGCTGTAAATCACTATAGTGTAGTTAGATGCCACAGTCTAACTACAGCTGTAAATCACTATACTGTAGCTAGATAACACAGTCTAACTACAGCTGTAAATCACAATACTGTAGTTAGGTACCACAGTCTAACTACAGCTGTAAATCATTATACTGTAGTTAGATACCACAGTCTAACTACAGCTGTAAATCACTACACAGTAGTGAGATACCACAGTCTAACTACAGCTGTAAATCACTATACTGTAGCTAGATGTAAATAGAGGGAGGATCATTCTAACAGTGAACCAGAGTTGGTTCAGCAGTTGAGGACAGAGTGTGTTGGTTATCCTACAGGAAGACACACGTCCTTTACCGTCGAGGTCTCCACAGCCTCGCCTGTTATTCCAAACAATCACGTCATTGTGTCGAGGTTGATGTGTAACGGATATCATCACCATTTCTGTCATGCCTCAAACACCAGCTGGAAACTACGAAGTTAAACATGTAGTATGTTTTACTATGCAGTAGCCTACGAGTATTCCTCTCTAATAGTCATGACCAGGGCCACTCACGGACCGAAAATAAACCACGTTTATTTATACATTCAAATGTATTCAGAAAAAAAAAAAAACAACCAGTCAAATCCGTCATGTTTATCCTCTGTTTATTATCTAGATTTCAGTTGAGTTTCCTTTTTTTCTCAGCCAACCAAAGGAAACTCTAGGGCTTTGGTTGGTATACTTAAGCATTCTTCCAGAGGCCTGCTGGTTTGTGTCTAATTTGATGGCGTTGTCAAAGGAGAGAGAGAGAGAGAGAGGGAGAGAGAGAGAGAGAGAGAGAGAGAGAGAGAGAGAGAGAGAGAGAGAGAGAGAGATGCAAACTTGCCACTGAACAAGCCTGGGGATTGAATTACTCTCCCACCTCTGCAGTGGCTGACCTCACCGGCGTGGGGTTGAGGAACGCTGGAGAGGAAACTCTGTGTGTGAAGCCATCCTCTGGGCCCTACTCTCTCTTTCTACCCCACACCCACAGGGCCTCTCTCTCTGTGAACGGCCATGGTGCTGTGGGGCCCCTCTCTCTCTCTCCACCCCACACCCACAGGGCCTCTATCTCTCCACCCCACACCCACAGGGACTCTCTCTCTCTGTGAACAGCCATGGTGCTGTGGGCCACCCCCCTCTCCCTCTCCCTCTCCCTCTCCCTCTGCATACAGCCATTGTGTTTTGGACTTCTCTCGTTCAACTTGAGACGTCCCATCACACTCAGGGCTCCAGCACACAGCTCTCTTCCACCTCTCTAGCCCACAGACTCCCAGATATCACTGCCTCCATCACACTCTGTGTCCCCAGTGTAGCAGGCTACACCGTTCGCAGATATATCTCAATGGCAGGATACCCTGTGAAATCAATAGGTAGTCCTGATTGTCATCGGCGCTGGGTGAGACGATTTTCCGTTTCCCTGCCCGTCAAAATAAGCTGATTGGTGCAGTTTGTATATTTGTGATGTGGTGATTTTGTCAGGGTTTTTTTGACATATCCTCTTAGGCTTTGTGCATTACAGTGTTAGTGATTCAGTGATGCAAACGACAACGGATGAAAGAGGCCCAACACGGGCTAGAAGCAACAGGGAGAGGAGTGCATTAGCATATAGCTGTTTGTCTGTGTGTGTGTGTGTGTGTCTGTGTGTGTGTGCGTGCATGTGTGTGTGTGTGTGTGTGTGTGTGTGTGTGTGTGTGTGTGTGTGTGTGTCTGTGTGTGTGTGCGGGCATGTGTCTGTCTGTGTGTGTGTGTGTGTGTGTGTGTGCGTGCATGTGTCTGTGTGTGTATGTGCGTGCATGTGTCTGTGTGTGTGTGTGTGTGCACACACCCCCCTATAATATGTCTTCTGCCCCCCCTATAATATGTCTTCAGCCTCCCCTATAATATGTCTTCAACACCCCCCTATAATATGTCTTCAAACCCCTATAATATGTCTTCAACCCCCCCCTATAATATGTCTTCAGCCCCCGCTAAATATGTCTTCAGCCCCCTATAATATGTCTTCAACCCCCCCTATAATATGTCTTCAGCCCCCGCTAAATATGTCTTCAGCCCCCCTATAATGTCTTCAGCCCAGCCTATAATATGTCTTCAGCCCCCCCTATAATATGTCTTCAGCCCCCGCTAAATATGTCTTCAGCCCCCCTATAATGTCTTCAGCCCCCCCTATAATGTCTTCAGCCCCCCCTGTAATATGTCTTCAGCCTCCCCTATAATATGTCTTCAGCCCCCCTATAATATGTCTTCAGCCTCCCCTATAATATCTCTTCAGCCCCCCCTATAATATGTCTTCAGCCCCCTATAATATGTCTTCAGCCCCCCTATAATATGTCTTCAACCCCCCTATAATATGTCTTCATCCCCCCTATAATATTTATTCAGCCCCCCTATAATATGTCTTCAACCCCCCTATAATATGTCTTCAGCCCCCCCTATAATATGTCTTCAGCCCCCCTATAATATGTCTTCAGCCCCCCCTATAATATGTCTTCAGCCCCACCTATAATATGTCTTCAGCCCCCTCTATAATATGTCTTCAGGCCCCCCTATAATATGTCTTCAGGCCCCCCTATAATATGTCTTCAGCCCCCCTTATAATATGTCTTCAGCCCCCCTATAATATGTCTTCAGCCCCCCTATAATATGTCTTCAGCCCCCCCTATAATGTGTCTTCAGCCCCCCTATAATATGTCTTCAGCCCCCTCTATAATGTGTCTTCAGCCCCCCTATAATATGTCTTCAGCCCCCCCCTATAATATGTCTTCAGCCCCCCCATCATATGTCTTCAGCCTCCCTATAATATGTCTTCAACCCCCCTATAATATGTCTTCAACCCCCTATAATATGTCTTCAGCCCCCCCTATAATATGTCTTCAGCCTCCCCTATAATATGTCTTCAGCCTCCCCTATAATATGTCTTCAACCCCCCCTATAATATGTCTTCAGCCCCCACTATAATATGTCTTCATCCCCCCTATAATATGTCTTCAGCCTCCCCTATAATATGTCTTCAACCCCCCCCTATAATATGTCTTCAAACCCCTATAATATGTCTTCAACCCCCCCTATAATATGTCTTCAGCCCCCGCTAAATATGTCTTCAGCCCCCCTATAATGTCTTCAGCCCAGCCTATAATATGTCTTCAGCCCCCCCTATAATATGTATTTAGCCCCCGCTAAATATGTCTTCAGCCCCCCTATAATGTCTTCAGCCCCCCCTATAATGTCTTCAGCCCCCCCTGTAATATGTCTTCAGCCTCCCCTATAATATGTCTTCAGCCCCCCTATAATATGTCTTCAGCCTCCCCTATAATATCTCTTCAGCCCCCCCTATAATATGTCTTCAGCCCCCTATAATATGTCTTCAGCCCCCCTATAATATGTCTTCAACCCCCCTATAATATGTCTTCATCCCCCCTATAATATTTCTTCAGCCCCCCTATAATATGTCTTCACCCCCCCTATAATATGTCTTCAGCCCCCCCTATAATATGTCTTCAGCCCCCCTATAATATGTCTTCAGCCCCCCCTATAATATGTCTTCAGCCCCACCTATAATATGTCTTCAGCCCCCTCTATAATATGTCTTCAGGCCCCCCTATAATATGTCTTCAGGCCCCCCTATAATATGTCTTCAGCCCCCCTTATAATATGTCTTCAGCCCCCCTATAATATGTCTTCAGCCCCCCTATAATATGTCTTCAGCCCCCCCTATAATGTGTCTTCAGCCCCCCTATAATATGTCTTCAGCCCCCTCTATAATGTGTCTTCAGCCCCCCTATAATATGTCTTCAGCCCCCCCCTATAATATGTCTTCAGCCCCCCCTAATATGTCTTCAGCCTCCCCTATAATATGTCTTCAACCCCCCTATAATATGTCTTCAACCCCCTATAATATGTCTTCAGCCCCCCCTATAATATGTCTTCAGCCTCCCCTATAATATGTCTTCAGCCTCCCCTATAATATGTCTTCATCTCCCCCTATAATATGTCTTCAGCCCCCACTATAATATGTCTTCATCCCCCCTATAATATGTCTTCACCCCCCCTATAATATGTCTTCAGCCTCCCCTATAATATGTCTTCAGCCCCCCCTATAATATGTCTTCAGCCCCCTATAATATGTCTTCAGCCCCCCTATAATATGTCTTCAGCCCCCCCTATAATGTGTCTTCAGCCCCCCTATAATATGTCTTCAGCCCCCCCTATAATGTGTCTTCAGCCCCCCTATAATATGTCTTCAGCCCCCCCCTATAATATGTCTTCAGCCCCCCCATAATATGTCTTCAGCCTCCCCTATAATATGTCTTCAGCCCCCCTATAATATGTATTCAGCCCCCCCTATAATATGTCTTCAGCCCCACCTATAATATGTCTTCAGCCTCCCCTATAATATGTCTTCAACCCCCCCATAATATGTCTTCATCCCCCCCTATAATATGTCTTCAGCCTCCCCTATAATATGTCTTCAGCCCCCCCTATAATAAGTCTTCATCCCCCCTATAATATGTCTTCAGCCCCACTATAATATGTCTTCAGCCCCCCCTATAATGTGTCTTCAGCCCCCCTATAATATGTCTTCAGCCCCCCCCTATAATATGTCTTCAGCCCCCCCTATAATATGTCTTCAGCCTCCTCTATAATATGTCTTCAGCCCCCCCCTATAATATGTCTTCAGCCCCCCCTATAATATGTCTTCAGTCTCCTCTATAATATGTCTTCATTCCCCCTATAATATGTCTTCAGCCCCCCCCTATAATATGTCTTCAGCCTCCCCTATAATATATCTTCAGCCACCCCTATAATATGTCTTCAGCCCCCAATATAATATGTCTTCATCCCCCCCTATAATATGTCTTCATCCCCCCTATAATATGTATTCAGTCCCCACTATAATATGTCTTCAGCCCCCCCTATAATATGTCTTCAACCCCCCTATAATATGTCTTCATCCCCCCCTATAATATGTCTTCAGCCCCCACTATAATATGTCTTCAGCCCCCTCTATAATATGTCTTCAACCCCCCTATAATATGTCTTCATCCCCCCCTATAATATGTCTTCAACCCCCCTTTAATATGTCTTCATCCCCCCCTATAATATGTCTTCAGCCCCCCCTATAATATGTCTTCAGCCCCCACTATAATATGTCTTCAGCCCCCCCTATAATATGTCTTCAGCCCCCACTATAATATGTCTTCATCCCCCCTATAATATGTCTTCAGCCCCCCCTATAATATGTCTTCATCCCCCCTATAATATGTCTTCATCCCCCCCTATAATATGTCTTCAGCCCCCCTATAATATGTCTTCAGCCCCCACTATAATATGTCTTCATCCCCCCCTATAATATGTCTTCAGCCCCCCCTATAATATGTCTTCAGCCCCCACTATAATATGTCTTCATCCCCCCTATAATATGTCTTCAGCCCCCCTATAATATATCTTCAGCCCCCCCTATAATATGTCTTCAACCCCCTCTATAATATGTCTTCAGCCCCCCCTATAATATGTCTTCAACCCCCCTATAATATGTCTTCAGCCCCCCTATAATATGTCTTCAGCCTCCCCTATAATATGTCTTCAGCCCCCCTATAATGTGTCTTCAGCCTCCCCTATAATATGTCTTCAGCCCCCCCTATAATATGTCTTCATCCCCTCTATAATATGTCTTCAGCCCCCCCTATAATATGTCTTCAGCCTCCCCTATAATGTCTTCAGCCCCCCCTATAATATGTCTTCAGCCTCCTCTATAATATGTCTTCAGCCCCCCCTATAATATGTCTTCAGCCCCTACTATAATATGTCTTCATCCCCCCTATAATATGTCTTCAGTCCCCCCTATAATATGTCTTCATCCCCCCTATAATATGTCTTCATCCCCCCCTATAATATGTCTTCAGCCCCCCTATAATATGTCTTCAGCCCCCACTATAATATGTCTTCATCCCCCCCTATAATATGTCTTCAGCCCCCCCTATAATATGTCTTCAGCCCCCCTATAATATGTCTTCATCCCCCCTATAATATGTCTTCAGCTTCCCCTATAATATGTCTTCAACCCCCCCTATAATATGTCTTCAGCCCCCACTATAATATGTCTTCATCCCCCCTATAATATGTCTTCACCCCCCCTATAATATGTCTTCAGCCTCCCCTATAATATGTCTTCAGCCCCCCCTATAATATGTCTTCAGCCCCCCCTATAATATGTCTTCAGCCCCCCTATAATATGTCTTCAGCCCCCCTATAATATGTCTTCAGCCCCCCCTATAATGTGTCTTCAGCCCCCCTATAATATGTCTTCAGCCTCCTCTATAATATGTCTTCAGCCCCCCCTATAATATGTCTTCAGCCCCCACTATAATATGTCTTCATCCCCCCTATAATATGTCTTCAGTCCCCCCTATAATATGTCTTCATCCCCCCTATAATATGTCTTCATCCCCCCCTATAATATGTCTTCAGCCCCCCTATAATATGTCTTCAGCCCCCACTATAATATGTCTTCATCCCCCCCTATAATATGTCTTCAGCCCCCCCTATAATATGTCTTCAACCCCC